>NC_056732.1:932612799-932882799 GCF_019279795.1 Protopterus annectens | reverse complement strand
GGCATGCTTGTGAGATTCATTCTACAGCTATTTGCGGAGTGTGTAACAGCAGACAAGCTGATATGCCTGTGTGTTTCTGACTCTTCCAGGCCTCATATGCTCTCACGTATATATTTGAACAGCCTCAGGGAAAGGTACATATAACTGGGATACACCTGTGATATAGTTCTGACATTTTTCAGTTCAGACTTTGGGTGATTCAGACCATTTCTATTACTACACCTTTTCTGACTTGCAAGTGGTGTCTACTCTCACTTATTGACATTTGTTATTAAGTGAGATTCAACACCTTTCTGCCTACTGTTAGTACATTTCACAGGGAGTCAGAGTGGCACAGCTAACTTTTGTTTACTAATCAGGGCCATCACTGTAGAGCAGTCACTGTTGGGAGGTCTGGCCGGTGACCTATGCTAATATGCCAGTGTGTATCCTGCTCTGATACTGTGTGGGGTTTGTAAGCTGCTACTGTAACCTTATTCCCTACTAGCATGGCTGATTCTTTTTTCACAGTCATGTCATGCAATTCAACAACACCTGCTGGTTAAGGCCCACAGAACAAGATTTGTGTTATGCCATTCCTATATTCTCTTTACACTCACTCATGGTAATGCATGATAAATTGCTTTCAGCACTAAGTTATTGTATATCTGCTGTGGTGTAGTGGTACTTCATGCAGACTGGTGTGTCCAAGGTCCTGGGTTCAAGACTGACAAGGGTATTTTTATTTTGCTGCTGAGCAATACAAGGGCCTTGTCATACAGAGTGACTAAGGCACTTTTAAGCAGTTGTAAGTGAGTTTGCGTGGGTTTGCGCGATGCTTAGCTAAGCGCACACAAGCTCACACTCGTGCACCCCCACTAACTACTGCTTAAAAGTGCTTACTCCCGCTAACCCCCGCGCTAATTTCTTTTAAAGAAAAGAAAATGGGGAGATAGGAAAGTGGTGAAAAAAGTGGTCACAGAGAGGGACAGACAGTAGGAAAACAAGCTCGGGATGTGCAGGAAGGGTGTAGGGAAGGCCCAAAGCTGCCCATTTCTTTAACAGCAACAGCTGTGCATATGTTGAAAATTTGGAGTGAGTTTTGAGACCTTCCACCCCTGAGAGAGGGGTGAGGACAACATAGTTTGTTGCACTGCCAATTAGAATTACTGGTGTACATGTCCTATGGACATGTGTGCAAAATGGGAAGCTAGGTATGGGGTGTAATTTTTTTTCAGGTACAGATTGCCCTTTTTTTTTTTTCAGGTGAGAGTGGTAAGTGAGGTATGGGAAATAGGTATATTTGGGGAAGTAAGTTGGGGAGGTAAACAGACGAAACAAACAAGTCGCATACAGGGACGGAATTTGACACATGGAGTGGGTGAACACAACTGATGGGGAAGGTTGTTTGGAAATCGCAAGCCCATGAGCCCACAGATGGTAACAGTGGAACTGAGATCCCCACCCATGGGCAGTCACCACTGCACCTTCACAGCCCCGGGGGTGGCTGTGCTGGGGGCTGAATAGGACGGGCAGGCTCACCCATGAGAAGTGTCGCCCTCACCTCAAGCTGGCATAGGGGATCAGCGACTGAACGCTGGATCTCCCTACGCACCACAGCCCGGACCTTTCGAAGGGTGATGGGTGGCCCTTCTCTGCCCATGCTTGCATGGGGGGGACGAGCCCCATCCCCTGCAGCTCTTCCACCCGAAGGTGGCACAGGACCAATGGAGGAGGGGAGTCCGGGCTGGGCACCAGAGCCACTGGTGCCAGGTGCACTCGCCAACTGAGGAGGGACAGGTGGGTCCGCTGGGACTGGCCTTCCCATACATTCTGTGATTCGGTGTGTTTCTTTACAACATAAACAACAGCATTCCAGATTAGTTGTAACAGCATGCAGTAATATTCCCATTAACCCAACACATCACAGTTCCAACAGTTGAACAGCAAACATAACACATGCATATAATGAACAACAGTGGTTATTCCAACCACATGCAGGGATGATTGGTAGCAACAGACCACCATGAACATGGTGTTTGAACAGGGCACATGCATCAACATGAGTGCAAATATTTATGGAACAATAGGACATATATCCCGACAAATATTTAAGATTACACATACCCATTGAGGTACGGAATTGCATGATTTATGCACAAACAGTAGGGTGTAGAAAAAAACCTCCATTAACATCTTATAAACACTTTTACTCTACACTACATTCCTAGTGACTGCAGTTGTATATTTCCTACATGTATTATTACACTTGCCACCATGCATTAGTTTGTGTAATGGGTTAGGCTAGTTCAATCTATACTTGACCTATATCTCACATACTAACTGTCCAGGATGCAGATGTTACTGCTACATATTTCATGGTTGCATTTATATTTCTTTATCTACATATATGGATGTTTTCACATGACATTTTCACTTCTAATTGTACAGAACCCTGCATTTATTGAAGCACACTTACATTTCTGGGGAACATATTCGCATGCTACTCATGTGCCAGATTTACTTATGCATGCCAGCCAGTAACTGACTGTTGAGGACTGTATATTTACTTCACAGCTACTAGCACTTCCATCACCCACTTTAGATGGGACTGCAGAACTCTGGGTTGCCAGCACTTTCTAACACATTAATATTTGTATAATGCAAGGGTACAACAACATTTCATACTAAGTGAAACAGACACACTCTGGGTTTTAGACTTTTATTAATGACATTACACACTTTTCCACAGGCTCACTCCTTTATTTGTTTTAATGGTATATATGGCAGACATGTTCACAACATATTATACCTTTATTAATAGGTTAGCACACTCTTTTTTCTGGCTCATTCACATATCATTTTATATGACAGTGCCTGCAGAGATATTATTCCAGACATTTGTTACCTTTCTTAATGGGTTACTACACTCTTTTTCTGCCTCTCTAACATTTTTATCTGACAGTACATGCAGAGGACTTATTCAGTCCATTTTATGGCTGTATTATTGGACTACAACACTTTCTTTCATGCTCTCTCCCATATTTTATATAACAATACATGCAGAATAATCACTAACCTGCCTGGCGGCGCAGCCTTAGCAGCCTATCTTCATATGCTTGCTGATTCGTAACACGGTCACCTGCAGCTGTAAAGTAAATGAAGGGATATTGAGACATTCCTATCCGTTATACATACTCCATTTTAAATCCTTACATACTGCATTCCATGGCTACATACTCAGTTGTGAGGCATCCCGCATCCCATGGGCCTCCTGTATCCACTGGTTCAGGCAGTCCTCCTTTCATCTCTTCAGGTCCGCATGGTAGTGACGGACCTGCTCACCAGTCCAGGGAATGCCTGTGGCACTGGTGAGGTCACGAGCTAACCGGTTCCAAGCCTCTGCCTTGTACTCCGTCCCTTGGAACTGGCCCTGCAGGAGTCTTGCCTCGTGACAGTGGACTAGGAGCCAAACCATGTATTTGGACTCCTCGGTGCCCCATCTCTGCACTCGGAAGCGCACTCCCTCTCCAACACCAGACATTCTGACCGCAGATGTGAGCTACAATCAGTTATGGCATGTATTCCTGCCTGTGGGGCTTAAATATGCAGCATTTTCCGCACTTTTTTGTGATTGGCCATTTTGTAAAATTCTCGGCTGAATGCAGACCTGCTTAGTAATGGTTAAACTACCATTCCTAAGTTTATGTATGTTAATATTGGCTGTTTTCCATATGTTGTCATGGCTTAGTGGTTCTGTACTTTGATTATGATGCAAAAGGTCCTGGGTTCAAACCTTGTCATTCTTTTATTTTAATACTGTCTAGACAGGCTAGGGGGTGTGGCTGCATTTAAGCAACTTAGCACTACGTTGCTCCCCTGTGCCCTATGGTGCCCTGGTTGGTGCGGCGTGCACGTCCGCACAAACACATTGCACTGGGTAAAGCGTTTTTAAATGTTGGACAACTCTATTGTGCTGGGTAAAGTACTATTACACTATGGGCAACTCTGTTTAGCTGGGTGAAGCGCTATTAAACTATGGGCAACTCTGTTTAGCTGGATAAAGCGCTATTAAACTATGGGCACCTCTGTTTAGATGGGTATAGTGCTATTAAACTATGGGCACCTGTGTTTAGCTGTGTAAAACATTGCTTAATGGCAGGCTATTATATATCTGGGTCTTTTAAAAATATATATTTTGTTCGCTGATACATTGGCCATGTCACTGCTTTTAATAAAATTTTAATCATATTTGTCTGGTATTATTTCAAATACTCATTTAAAACATAAATAAGAAGGGGAGTGGTGGGACTCGAACCATGAATGCCTTCTCTTTGTGCATAAGCTCTACCATTACACTATTGCTATTTGGATTAATTTGCATAAGTAGTTCTTATATGCTCTTCAATGTCACAATTGCTAACTGTGGTTAAGCAATGGGCACACCCGCGCAAACAAGCGCAAATACGGGCAGCTATATCGTGGATTTGAAAAAAAAAATAATTTTTTCCGTTTTATAACTCTGATGGGGGTTTACAGTGTCAGGGAGTGTGGTGTTGGGTGCAAGTACATTTGAGCGGACTCGCTCTTGTCTGTTGATATTATGCTTTTTAAAACCTTGCAGGGGCATGGACTTTTAGACTGCTCGGCAGTCAGACATGCCCCCTGCTTGCCTACTCAGTCCGTGTAAGAGTTACGGATGAGTCAGCATGCCCTCATGAATATTCATGGCATGCTGACATCATACCGTTCAACTGCAGCCTCCGAGTAAGACATATTAAGTCTTACACGGAGGTTTCGTGAATCCGGCCCTCTATCTCAGAGTGAGTTGTCTGGTGTTCCATTTCCTGAGGAAGTTCCAGAGAATATTCCCATTCCTGTGACAATTCCAGAAGTTCCTGATACGAGTTGTTCACTGAAGACTGTCCCTGTTGTTAAATTTAGTCCAGATTATTATGTTACAATATTTGGTCATATCTCAAAACCATGTAGCAGATACAGGGCAACTTGGACATGAACATTATGATTGTTTCTAATGCCTATAATAATGCATGTCTAAAGGGCACTATTTTTAAGAGGGAGGATGTAGAGCAATGTGTATGTACCTTTAAGAAGCTATCCAAGGGCTTGCACAAGTGTATAAATACTGAGCATGTATGAACCTGACTGCATATTGTAGTAAGCTTTTGAGAGGTAAGCATGTATGTATGCATGTAAGGTCTTTCTGTTAATCAGTTTGTTTATATTTTATGATGCTGCTATCCATCCTGATGTGTTTCTATATATTAAAGTATGTAAACGAAATACCTTGCTTGCTTGTTATCTATGTTAGAGAGGGATGAGTGACAGTAACCTTCTAGGTAGACATTGTGACACAGTGTGGAGAAATTGACACTCGGAGGAAATGGCCTGCAGAGTGAATATATATGGTGGTCATGGAAGGATGCCAAAAGTCTACTAATGTCTCTGCATTGATATGATTCTATGTTCTGTGTTCTAGGTCTATGGGCATAGATATCAGCATTTTGTCACTGGAGATGACCCAGCCACCAGCCCCCATCTGAAATACAGAAGTTTCTCACTTTACATCAACTTTCACTGGAGAAGACATCAGAATCCAGGTGGTGACACTGAGGCTGGTGTCCATGGCTGCAGTGGCATGGCATTTTTAACAACTTCTTCAGTTAATACACCTAAGCACTTGCGGTATTAGTGATTTACATAACAAACAATTTATATTTTCTACATCTGCCCATTCCCATAGGATGTCTGTAGCATCATCAGCTAATGATAAGTCAGGTAAGTGTTGCTATTTCATTTTGTCTGTATAGATTTGACATGTTGCCTTGTTGCTCATGTGTACTACATTACAGACCCTTCACATGCTGTGAGGTCATTTAGATGACTACCAGGTATGTACACCTTTGTACCATTGTACAGTATAGATTTGTACAAGAAAGTCAAGATTGTTTAGTTGTATCTTATGTGTACGTGTGTAATGTGTGATTGTATTTCTGTCTGTTATTGCAGCTCATCCACTTCCTGTATTCTGCCTGGACTCATCCAGTGAGCCTGACACAAGGTGTGACACCGTAGAGGGAGACAGCATAGCTACTGACATACAATATACTGCACTCGGGGGTTACTTTATTAGCCCACCTATGGGCAGTCCTCCTGAAGGTGTTTCCTATAACACAGTGGTCAGTAAACCCAACCAGTATGGTGGTAATGCAGCATCAGCTATTGGTCAAGATGAAGACCACAGGCCTTTGAAAGCAGTGGTGATATATCCCTCAGTGGACAGCAGATGTCTGTTAAACAGTATGTGCATATGTCGCTGCACAGGTGTACAGTAAGAACATACATAAAAGTCACCTGTTTGAGCTTATATTTTGTCATCAAGTTGTTTTGTTTGTCTCTCCTGGGTGAATAAGTAAGCGATTCAGACACACATGTGGTGTATGGGCTCATTTTACTATGTATAATCAGATATATAATCATTGAGCCTGTGTGTGCAGCACCATTTTGAATGCTATCTATTGCATGGTGTTTCAGTAAGTTGATGGGTACAAAGAGAGAGAGAGAGAGAGTGAGAGAGAGAGAAGAGAGGTCTTTGGAGTACAGTTATATCATCAGTTCTGTAGTAAGAGATATCCAACTTGCATAAAGGTGACTCCCAAAGCCAAATCTTTTACACTCATTACTCAGGTGTAGTAGATGTCCCACCATGCTCAGATGTGCTGTCTACCTACTACTAATACCTATAATGTGTGTATTTCAATGTATTAGACTGCAAATCTGTCTGTTATGTGAATCTTATAGTATGTGTACATATTGAGACCCATGTCCTTTTCACCTGTATACTCCATGCATGTATGTGGATTTACAGGTAGCATGCTGGCCCATCATATTTACCTACATTTTTCTAATTTTTACATTTAATACCTAACAGAGAGTCTTTGCCCTGCAGAGAATATCTGTGATTATGTGTGCCAGATGCGCCACTAGGATCTTTCCCCAAATTGTGATCACTATTATATTACTGCATAGGTTTGTTAAATGTGTTTCCATAGTTGGCATATAATCTGCTGTTGTTGGTATAAACAGTATCATTATGTCCAAAAGACTTGTTGGAAGGCAAAGGCTGGGTAACTTTAGCTTTACTGAGAATTAAATCATGTCTGCTGACCTGCCTCTTTGTCTTTAAATCTGGCAACCTCTGGTCTGCAGTGCCAATGGCATGGATATGTTTGGTCAAACATTAGAACAATGTCTTAAGTGGATCACTGACATGAGGAATATTGCCAAGACAAAATCATAGCATGCAGTTTGCTGCACATTGTATTATTTTTTCTAAAGGACCTCTGAGGTCACTCTAGTTGCTGCATATGTCTGGTCAGGTACACACCAAAGGGAGCATTGTTGTCTATGATTGGTCATATAAGGGCAGAGTACAGTGGAATAATGACCTCTATGGACCAATATGCCATGCTCCTATTCATAAGTTGTCAACATAAAAGTATTTCCTCACCACTATGACAATGTTGTCATTGAATGTAAGGCAACTGTCTATGTGCATAGCCAGGTCCCTGACCACTGGGTTGACTCTTAGGGGTGTATTCCCAACATGGTAATCAGTCGGGATGGTTGACTTTCCAAAGGGTATAAGTAGACATTTTTAGCATTGATTTAAGACCATGGCTTTGGCACCATTTGTTAGTCATAAATAGGCCTTCTTGATGAATGCTAGTGGCTGCACAGGAGTCATTGATAATCCCCAGCTTGCAATCATCTGCAAACTTAGTCAGCCATAAACCTTCATCATTTGCTTCTACTTCAGAGAAACAGATGCCATAAAAGTGCAGGCCCAGTACCAAGCCACAGGGGACTCTGCTAGTGACTGGTCTCTTGGTGGAAGGGGTAAAAAAAAATCTTGTATCAAAATTACATCTCCCCAGATGTCACTCAGTCCCACAATCCCTGGCTTAGGAGGCCAATGCTTTAGCCATTAGGTCACTGGGTCTTGAAAAAGTTTCTCCAGACTGCTAGTTGAGTGAGTCCAGCAGTACATAGGGTCATGCTTACCTAACTCTACTCCCAACCCCTCATACACACACACACACACACACACACACACACACACACACACACACACACACACACACACACACACACACACACACACGTTGAGTGCTGTGAGATTAGAACCCCCTACATATCTAGTCACACAATCTAGAAGACATGGTACTTAACACAAGCACCACTGCAGAAGTCTTAAGAAATTGCCCATAGATCAGTACTAAGCTAGCTGCTTTGTGGGCCTTTTTTGTAAGCCTAGTCAATTTTCCTTGGTGAGAATCAAACCCTGTACCTCATCCCTGTGAGGTAAATACCTTAACCATTATGTCACCCCATGTAAATTTATTCATGGTATTGTTTCTATGTTTGAAATTTGTACATGACAGAATGATGCAATGGTAACATTTGTAGGCTGAGGCAGGATAATTGTCTGATCCTAGAACCTATGCATGGGATGACAAAGATGAATTTGTAATACCTTTATTGAATTATCATTTAAGACACAGGCAGACATACATTTATATAAAAGAGAATATACCATATTAACATATTCCCAGTTGAAAACATACATCACATATATTCTTTTGTATAATTATCATCAATCATTATATAAATTGATCAATTCCTGCCTTCTCTTAAACCTCACTCCTCCTCTAAAATATTTTTCTACATGTATTCCTCTCACAATTTACATATTTTCCATGCAATTTACTCCTACCCTTCTAAAGATCCCACTTCCAGTTCTTTTATCTCTCTTATAATATTCAGTTCTTTAAATGCAGTTGATTTAGACTTTAATTTCTATTTTCTAGTAATTGCTTTTTTGGCAGCCACCAAAATTAAACTTAAGACCTTTCTATGTCTAGATAATTCAGACCTTGTATCCCAGCACAAAAAATAATTTCCTTAGTTGCAACCATTTGCTCAACTAATATTTCTGATAGAGCATTACGTAGAGAACATTTAATGTCTGCCAGCTTATATCACTCCCAAAAACATATGTTTCCAGTTACTTCTTTCTTCATCACACTTCCAACATTTGGCATCTAAAAGAGGAATAATTCTCTGGAGTCTGCTTGGGATATAAAAATACATATGTAAACACTTCCAAGTAAGTCCTAAATATTCTAGACTTGATTACATATTTGGAAGCCATACATTTATCCTTCCATTCAGTCCTTGTGAATTGCTTATCCATTCTCCCTTACCAATCTTTTCTAACCACTTCTGCTTGAGTCATACAGTTATCATCCAATATTTTATATGCCCTACTAATTATCTCTTTTTTAACAGCAACAACTATTCTAGATTCAAGTAAAACCTCTACCAGAATAGGTCTTTAACATATGATTCCACTATCCCCTTTTCGTTATCAATACTCTGATATCAATCCCTGATAGGAAAGAAGTCTCTAACCTACAATCCAAATGTCTTCTTGGCCTCTTCTCACTCTATTATCTCTCCCTCTGTAGTTATTTGCTCTCAATACATTGGTTCCTTTACCAGTTTTTGTCAGTAAATCCCAGCCACCTCTTGTCTATTCTCTGGACACCTAATTGCAGTCATCCTTAATGGCAAAATCTCCTTTCTCCAGTCTCATGTTGGCTTGGTTCTTAGAATATTTTCTGCTGTTTTATGAGTATAATATTCTTTATGGCTGTTGCTATCCTCCTTAAGAATCTATATCCAAAATCTCACTTTGTCCTTAATTACCGAACCCCTCCCCCCGTTCATCATTATTGCTTTCCATTTTTTAATTATAGGTTTCTGCTTGTGCTCTCTGTATAAGCCTTAGCTGTATAGCTTTAAACTATTCCTTCAAATCAGGTAATTTTAAGCTACCTTGCTCTATTTCAAGGATCAGATTATCCCACTTGACCCTTGCCCTTTTAGCCTCCCAGATAAAATCTTTCAACTTCATTATTTACTGCCACAGCTTCTCCTTTGGGTGATAAAAATATGGCTGATCTTTATATAAAACTAAAAGGGCTAAAAATATTTTTCCTGCTTGTACCTTGCTATCCATATCCAAAAACAAGGACCCTCCAGTTCCTCAGTTTTTGAATTGTCTTTTGTTTAGTCTTTTTCCACATATTCTAGCTGTCATAACAGAATATGTTTTAATACATACTCCTAAAAACTTTATTTTATCATGTCCTCATAAATATGGGTATTACTGAACCAATTTATGTGTGGGCACATAGTTTTCAGCTATAGTCTTTGTTTTATCTTCATTAATTTTATACCCCAAAAGACTTGAAAAACTGTCTCAAAATCTTCTACAGCACTGAAATGTCCTTTTCTGGTTTTATCAGGCACAAAATAATATTGTCTACACATGAAGACAACTTTTCTTGATTACCATACCAATTATATCTTCAAATTTCTGAGTCCCTTATTTTCTTTGCCAGTGGTTCTAAATATAATACAAATAACAAGGGAAAAGATGACATAACGTATCGGAAAGGAACTCTCCCACTTTAATTTTTGTCTCTGATCCCTCGTATATCCCCCTAATTAACCTTATTATTGTACCAGGGAATGCAAATGCTTCCATTGTTCTACTCATAAAATCCCAGCTTTTTTCTGTCAAATGCTTTCTCTGCATCAAGACATAACAACAGCAGCAGTATTTTCTTACATTTTGCTTCCTTCTGGATCATCATTGTTCTGTTAATGTTGTCAAATATTTGGCTACCCTCCACAAAACCACACATTAATCGATATTTATCAATTTTGGTAAGTATTTTGCCATTCTTTTAGCTACCGTGAACGTAAACACTTAATCATGGTATAAAATTGAAATGGACCTATATGAAGCTGGGTATGTTATGTCTTAAACATACCTCTTTTTCTTTTATTTCTACCCTATTTTTAAACTTTCATTTTATCCCATATACTAGTTATAACTTCTCAGAAAATTTCCATCTTCCTAATTTTGGTCTACTCATTTCCTTAAAGTCTTCAATTTTTAAAGGATAGGCGGGGAAATGTATGCTTACTTCATTCTAAATTGATCTTCTGTAGATGACATTTGCACTCTGCATTTCTTAATATAGATACAATGACTCTTACCTTTTTGAAAATCCTAAGTGGAAGCCCATTCAGATGAAAATAATATGGATAGAGTATCCATTATAAGAAGTTAATGTATTGGGAGGGGAATGGTTAAGGTGTTAGCCTTAAAAATGTGTATTTGAATACATGATAAATGCTAGTTTAAAAGGCTCTCAAGGTAGTATATAATGCATTTTATTCTATTAATCATATAGTAGAGAGAATTAATTTTTTTTAAATGTCTAGTTCCAGCTTTTGTGTTACATGCACTCTCTAATACTTCACAGGTTAATAATTTGTTTCTTGTCATCCATTCAAACCTATGTTACATTTTACAAGACTTTTTGTATGAATGAAAAGCCTCAAAAATCATTCATAATGTTTTAACATAAAACAAACACACACAACTATGAACATTTTCAAATAATGGAGTTTAACCCTCCTGGTAGAAATAATTATCCCAAATCAACAGCTACACCCACATGCATCATCTAACCTACAATTAAGGTTATCAATGTTAAAGTGCATGTTACACTTTGTGTTCCTACCTACACTAATTGCTGTCTTCTAGTCTTATCTTCATTCACCTCCTAGATGTGAAAAATTGCTTGCATGCTTTCAGGAAACAGTAACTTTTACCCTTAAGAAAAAGTGCATTGGCTATATTTAAATAAAACTATATTATACATTGTTCTAGTAAATGCACTGAGGTATTTTAGTACCAAGAAAACTGCCATCTCTTATTCACTCCCAATAATTTCAAATTTTGTTTTATCTAAGCTGCTTGCTCTTGTACCTTTTAGTTTTATATTTCTCTCAGCAAACAATGTCCAGAACTCTCGAGATTTGTAGCCTGGACCTGTAATCAGCTTACTTCCATGTAAACATAAGAACAGAATGGACAGCTGCACTAGCTGGAGACTTCTAACTCACACTACAACATTTATTTGCTAAAGGAAATCTTTTCATTACATCAGAGTTCAGTTATTTTTATAGCACACATGCTTATGCAAGAAACTTGTTAACTTGAACATGTTCTTGTCCAGCATTTTTCTCTTTCTGCACTGTAACCCCTGAATTTCTTTAAACTAAAAAATGAAAAGAAAAAATACTTGTTTACTTTAGTATCTTTATCACATACAATTGCTGAAAATACTTTACTATATAACATGCAGTTTATGTTATTAAATGTTTTATACAAATTGGGTTAAAAGAAAAAAATTGTTTTACTTAACAGTTAATCTTTTTTCCTTTTTCCTTTTAGTGTCCTTTCAGTCATTGATGACATGAAGTGAGATATATGCCTTTTAGCCCTCCCCCCACGTTTAACAAAGTCAACAAAATTTCAATCTTTCTTAGCCACTTTTACTTGTAAACTCATACTTCACAAGTTTGACTGATGCTTTATAGTCTCACATTTATTCACAAACTTCAGTGTTTCTGGTCTTCCTCCTGTTCATCTCCACCTCCCAAACCCAGACTCTTTTTCAGGTCCAAGGTACTCCTGATTCTTCTAGTTAACCCATGTGATTTTTTTTCTGTTCTCACAACATTTTTTCTGGAACACATGGGGAAAGTTTCACTGCAAAGGTTCTCTATGTCAGAAGAATGAGAAACAGGCTGGATAAACTTTCCTCCTTATCCTGTTCTGCATCAAAAACTGACTATGATCCTTCAAGAAAAATATTCTGAAGACAACTGGTTAAAGTAGTTTGAATCTCACTCCTAGCTCTCAACATTCTTGATTTTATTTAACAATTTGTTTCTCTTCTGCCTGGTTGTTGTGACTTTCAGCTTTTCCTGGTTAGGGGTCGCCACAGCGGAACTCCGTTCTGCTAATGATTGGCAGTTGATTTTTACATACCGAGTTGCCAGTCCTGACGCGCAACCTTCAATGAAGGTACGCCCATTCATGCATGTCTCCACACAGAAGACGCTCTAACTGAGAGTTGAACCGGACAGCATCTTACTGTAAGGCGACAATGCTACCACAGCACCACCACAGCGGATTTGTTTCTCTTCTGCCTGGTATACAGTAAATAATCATATTTACACAAACTATCTGCTCTATTTTGTCCTTCTACCACAGTTTTGTCAGGATCAACTCTTTCTACTGGTATGATTGCATCTTTGCTAATACAGGTCTTGGCTGATTTTTTATGGCCAGGTTTGGAGCATACACACAATGTGCCCTTTCAATTAACTACTCCTGCTGTGGAATACCAGTCAGGTTGCTTATTTGTACTTTCACAAAATTAAAAGTGTCTGTTCCTTCTAGTTTCTTTGGTACAGCAGAAAATCTCAGGATTCTCTGCATGTTCTGTCCTCTAACTCTACCATTTTTGAAACAGCTATTCTTAAGCAGTCTCATAGTCCACAAACCTTTTCTTCATTTCAACCTCCACTTTTTGCAGTTGTATCACGTTTTCTAAATAGCTGTTTCAAGTTTTGTACATTTTTCCAGCTTTTTGTTATTTAAGTTGATATCCTCCTTAAGTGTTTCATTTATTTTAAGCACCCCTGAGTATATTTGATTTATTTTTCTTGTAAATTACTGGAAGCCATCTCTTGTACCAAAGCTGAAGCTTGAATTGCTTTTTGCTGATCACCTGCAGTATTCTTCCCAATCAGTGTTTCTCTTCACCTTCACAGTGGCAGTATCTGTTTACATGCTGGTTGGTCATGCACCCTTTGTACAGAGTGAATGTTCAGTCACACCAGCAGAAGAACTCACGGCTATAAAAATGGAGATTTTATTTCTCCTGGAAAGGAAATGCTTTCTTGTGCCAGCAGTACCACCATGTGGCTGATGCAACAGTTAAGAGCATTTCAAGGACATAGATATAGCCATTGGAACACAGCCTCACTGGTATGTCAAACACCATCATATGTCACAATTAGCCCCTGATGTGAGACCATCGCTCTAGATCAATCAGCAAATTTGTAGGAATGACAAGCTGCTGCTGCTGCACAGTATGAGCTGACAGCTGTGCTGTACAGCATTCAGAAGAATGATTCCAAGCACCATTAGTAGCTCCATGAGGACACTGAATCAAAATAAACAACATTTGATTGGCCTGATGATATCTATGGTTGCAAACACCCCCTCTTCATTGCCACTCCATCAAGAGGATTTCAAGTGACAGCATCTCTGCTACTACCTTTCAGCATTGTTCTTGATTGGAATATGTTATACCAGGGTTGCTTTAAATGGGGGCTCCAGCAGGGTCCACACTCTGAGCCATGGTTAGGAGTTTTATGACATACTGGCACTTTTCATAGTGGATGGCAATGACACCAGACTTCCACTGTCAGGACACCTCACCAGCCTACTTCATCATGACCATCTTATTGCAGTAGGACACCATCCATACTGATGAAAAGATCTGAGTCCAGTCATCCAATACAGAGTTTCAAAAGATCATGATCAAACAGTTGTGCCCATCCCTGTCACTAAACATTGTGAGGCATTAATCAGAGCAATCTTTCCACAACACAAGACTCCTGTCTGTGCTCCAGACATGATCTCCCTTGTATCCCTTGGTGTCTGTGCATGTAATGATCCATGATGATGGCTGTGAACCACCACGCCTTTAATCTTGTATTGGAAATATGGTGATGTCTTTTGCACAATGTGACTTGGCTATGCACTGCCTAACATAGCCTGTAATTAACACTGCAAGTATCATGATTGATCTGTGTGACACCACACTGTCATTGCTTCTTCTTTATATCCCATAATTCTGGAAAAGATGCTACTGCTGTGCCTGCACTGCTGTATTGTGCACATCACTGTCGGGGGGTGGGATTGTTGTCCAGCAAGTGCATTCTTATGTTCCAGTTCACCGTCCTCCACAGTTAATGTTGATATGGCTGCCATGCCTGGGGTTGTGTGGACATGGACCTACCATAGCCATACAGTAAGGTAGTCCCACTTGTTTATGAAATAATATATTACACAACATGACACATACTGTGAGTAGCTTGCTGCCTGTAGTAGGGCAGTACATTACTGCTCCACCATATCTATCCAAGGAGTGGAAGTATGCTTTCAACAGGCTGAATACCCACTCAGTCGTGTTGTCCATCTCCACATGTGCCATTTTGTACAGGCAATACTTTCCAGATTATACATGAGTTACATTAGCCAGTGATCAAGCAGGTATCCAACATCACCTGTAACACACAACAGACCTAAGTTTGGGTGGGTTAATGTAGTGTACATACTATATCTTCCCAAGTAGATAACCGTGTGGGATATTACCTTGATGGAAGTGGTGATACATCTAACATATGCAATGCATACGAATCATGGGAGCCACCTTGGTGCTGTGCAGACACATTAGTAATAATACATTTTGCAATGTAAACTACTTGGAAGTTCATAGACTTTTGATTGACATGTTACTGTGTCTGTAGAAATGGCTTGGCCTTTATTGCCACATATGTAAAATATATAGCAACCAGTACCTTTGGGAGGTGTTTGAGGTCATACAAGCCACACATAGTAGTGTTTCTCTCCTCTGATGTCCTTACAAATTAGATATGCTCACCTACCTGTAGAAGTATGATGTCAAGGAAATATTTAAGTATTCTTGAGGCTGATACCTGTGATAAGTCCAACATGTTACATTTTGGTCTCTGTTGGTCAGCTATTTGCTGCTAATTCCAGTTATAGAATGTTATCCACTGCCTGTAGAGTTTTAACTGCCACTATCTCTTGGTTTCAAATGGAGCTGCATGATGCTACTGGATGGGAGCTGGTGGTGCTTAGTATAATAAGATGTTGCTGAGTAACTCCTGCCATAATCTGAGAATGATTGCATTCTACAAACCAGATAATTCCCATGTGCACTGACTGTTTTGCAGAATCGTGCAATGTAGTGCCTTAGTTCCTCTAAAAAAGTTATGAATCATGATACTATTTCTGGTTGCATTCCTTTGCATTTCATTAATATCTCATTTGGACATGCGTCTTCATTTGAATGCTATTATGTAGTTATTTGTGTACATGGGATTATGTGCTGCACAGCACAATGTACTGTCGAGCAACAGATTTCTGTGACTCACTAACACACTGCTATTGGCCACTAACCTTGCAAATACACTCATAGGTTCATAGGTTCATAGGTAGGTACTAGGCTATCGGCCCTAGGGCCCATACAAGCCTAGCCAAAAAATGTACCCTGGCTTTCGCCACCCAAGAAAATTATTTTCCTGTGCCCCAGTCGAGCAGAGCCACAGAAGTGATCCCCGGGGTGAATTTCCCATTTCCCATCCAATCATCAAGATTTTTCTTGAAGAGTGCTAATGAGGAGCTCTGTTTGACATAGATAGGTAGTCTGTTCCAGAGTATGGGAAGTCTCTGGGACAGGAATCTATCCCTCCAGCATGTTCTGTTTATTGTGGTGACAAGGTTAAGGTCCCTAGAGCGTGTAGCTTGGAGGGATTGGGATTTCTTTAAGTGGAGCATGTCCAACAGCTCTGCGTTTGACATACCTTTGTATGTTAGGCAGAGATCGCCCCTGAGACGGTCTGCATAGGGCATATGTTTGAGGCCAGTAATCCTCTTTGTGAGGTATTTCTGTGGTCTTCCCAGTTGTTGTAGATGTCTTGTGAGGTACATACCAAAAGGGGTGCTGTACTCTATAATGGGTCTAATGAGTGATGAGTAGAGGGGAACAATGACCTCTTTTTTTCTGGATGAGAAACCTTTTGTGATGAGATGAGCCATGTAGAAGGATTTCCTGACCACTGTGGCGATGTGATTATCAAAGGAGAGACTACTGTCCACCTGTGTCCCAAGGTCTCTTATCACATTTTCGGCATTAAGTAGACTACCAGCTATGTGGTAGTTCATGGGTACAGAGTTTTTACCAAAGGGGATGACAATACACTTTTTGGCATTGAGCTTCAGGCCATGGCTTTGACACCAGGTATCTGTCTCATTGATGCCCTTTTGTAGTTTGTCCACATCGTTAGAAGTTTCGATTATGGCTCCTAGTTTGCAGTCATCTGCAAACTTTGTTAGCCAAAGACCTTCTGTGTTGGCCTGCACTTCAGAGAAGTAGATACCAAACAGGAGAGGACCCAGGACTGAACCCTGTGGTACTCCACTTGTCACTGGTCTGATGTCAGATTTGGAATCCGCTACTTTCACAGTGTGGGTTCTGTCCATGAGCCAGTTGGCAACCCATCTTGTGACATAGAGATTTATACCTAGTTTAGTGAGCTTATCTATAATTCCAGAGTGGGGGATGGTGTTGAAAGCCTTGGCGAGATCTAGATAAGCTGTTTGAACCATTTTACCCTCATCTATGGCTTTGGTGACTGCTTCAAAGAAGTCAATCAGGTTTAGGAGACATGATCTGCCTTTTACAAATCCAAACTGAGTAGGGTCCAGAGATTGGAGATTACCAATGTCTTTGTTTATGAGTTCCATGATGATATGTTCCATGGCCTTGCAGACCAGGCTCGTCAGGCTAATGAGTCGGTAGTTCCCGGGGTCTGTCGTAGCTCCCCCTTTGTGGAGTGGGATAACTGTCATGATGCGCCATTCAGTGGGTACAAAGCCTGAGGTGAGGCTATGATTGAACATGGTACTTAGGTAGGGTGCCAGTTCATTCTGTAGATCGTGTAGAACGCAGCCTGGGATATTGTCAGGTCCCATGGATGCTGTGTTCTTGGCTTTGGAGAGTGTGTTTTTTACCTGTGCAGCCGTGATTATAGGAACTTTGCATTCTTCAGGTATAGAGATGGGCCCTCTAGGGGGTGAGAGGGGGGTAAAGTTAGCACTGAACCTATCTGCTAGGATGTTGACAATATCAGTTGGTTCTGTATATTTAGTGCCATTATGCTGTAACTCAGAGCAGATCTGAGTGTTCCCATTTAGATTCTTGACATAGCTCTAGAATGCTTTGTGGTTGTCTTTAGAGTCAGTGGCAATTTTGTTTTCGTAACAAGCTTTGGAGGATTTTATGAGGGATCTCAGCTTCTTACTGAGGTTGACAAGGGAGTTCCTCCAGTCATGGGATTTTACTCATTTTTGCAACAGTTTCTTAGTAGTAATTAGATATGAAAATGTATGAAGTAATTTCCAGATTATACATGAGTTACATTAGCCAGTGATCAAGCAGGTATCCAACATCACCTGTAATACACAACAGACCTAAGTTTGGGTGGGTTAATGTAGTGTACATACTATATCTTCCCAAGTAGATAACCGTGTGGGATATTACCTTGATGGAAGTGGAGATACAGCTAACATGTGCAATGCATACGAATCAAGTGTCAAGTATGATATGCTTTTGGCATTAAGTAGACTACCAGCTATGTGGTAGTTCATGGGTACAGAGTTTTTACCAAAGGGGATGACAATACACTTTTTGGCATTGAGCTTCAGGCCATGGCTTTGACACCAGGTATCTGTCTCATTGAGGCCCTTTTGTAGTTTGTCCACATCGTTAGGAGTTTCGATTATGGCTCCTAGTTTGCAGTCATCTGCAAACTTTGTTAGCCAAAGACCTTCTGTGTTGTGGCATACTCCTAACGATGTGGGCAAACTACAAAAGGGCCTCAATGAGACAGATACCTGGTGCCAAGAAATCATAGTACACAACCTGACAATGAATGTCAGCCATGCTAGAGATGAAGTTCATCTGAAGTGCAGACGTCATATAATTTTTGTGGTTGTTAGTGGGCAAGAGAAAAAAATGGAGGGAAGCTCATGAGAAATATGCTGAGATTCAATAACAGTCCTAATGCAGCTGTGAAAGGACTACTGTGGTAATGCTGAGTTGCAAGAAGAGCTCATTGGTAATTAACAATGGAACAATTAACCTGGAATTTGCTCCTATCTGACCTTACTCTGAACCCCTCCCGTAATCAGTTAAAAAAATCTAATCCAGTATTTTAAAACAACTGTATTCTTTACAGGCTTGAAATGTGAATGTTTGTGCATATACTGTAACTTGCTATTCTTTATCTGTTTGTAAGTCTGGAGCTTTTCTCCCCAGGCCTCTGCTGAAAATGGGCATGTAATCCCAGTCAACAATTATAAAATAAATAAATAAAAATAAAATAACAATGAAGTATATATATATATATATATATATATATATATATATATATATATATATATATATAAATATAGACAGATGCCCTGTTTTGCTTTCAACAAGGATAGATGGGAAAGGATGTAAAGAAAAGTAAGAGGATGGAAAGGATATGAGACTCAAAGTATGCAACACAAACAAACATAAAACACAGACAAAGGCCAAAAGGGGAGGTGCTTGACACAAGTGGGGTGGTGGGTTGACTGTGCATAGAGACATATACTGACAAAGGCAGTACAAGTGGTGATGAGAAGGAATGGCCAATAATAATAAATATTCCAAAGACATGCATCTGGAGCATTTCTCCCCAGGCCTCTTCTGAAAATAGGCTCTGTCCTAGTCAGACTTTTTCAATCAGCATATGTTAAATACATAAATAAATGCATACATGCATGCATACATACATACATACATACATACACACATAAATAAACAGGGAGGGAAGTGACACACAAGGAAGTGCATGACAATGACTGGGGATACGGCAGATTCCTGCCTCCCTGCTGCTTTACTTGGGACATGACCTATGCAGGGATCAGTCACCACCTTAACTGTCCCTCTGATGGGTCCTGTCTCAGCTGGCACTCTAGACAGTGCCAAGCAATAGTGCACAGTCTTCAGGCAGCCAATGCAGTCATCAAGCTGGGGAATCCTCAAGCTCTGCCAGCATCTTTTCCAACTCCTGCTGTGTAAACATAATATGAACTACCAGTGGTGTTATTGTAGTATTTCACAACATGTCCCACTAGTGATCAATCACTGGAGGCTACCAATGAACTTTCCAAGTCACCCCCTGCTGCATGATGTATGTGACTCAATGAAGGGACAGTCCTGGAGGTAGGTAGTGAGAAAGCAAGAGATGACAGGGCAGGACAATGGCCTGGGGACTCCTGCCACACCACATATCATATATTACTGTGGTTGACAATGCATAAAATAATTGTCCAAATGAAGAGAATTAAAACAGCAAATATGAAATTAAAACATAAAAGGAGGATAGTTCCAAAGAAAGACATAAAAAGAAAACAAAATTATTACTTTCATCTCTGCATATGATTTTGCTATTATTATCATCTTTGCATCTGACTGTTAGCCTTACAAGTACTTACACATGGACTAAACATCTCCCAGGTATACAATGATGCCAGAAAACATAACGATGAACAGGGATAGAATGGCATATGTTTCTGTTGGAGGATGTATATATAGGGGTACATTGAGACAGTACCAATTACCTTGGGGGTGAGAGTTGTGTGACACTATTGCTGTTGGCCATTAGAGGTCATAGAAGGTATATGTGGCTGCACCACTGTGAGTATATTGTCTGGGACAGGGACTGGGTGGACATTATAAGTAAATTATGCAGGTCAATGGACATATTATACTAGTGTGTCATTCCAAAGTCAGACAAGATAGTGGTGGTAACATGGACATCTGGCAGAATATGGAGGACAGAACATGATATGTAATATGGGGAAGATCTGTTGTAATGCACAAATGTTATGGGTACATTAGAATAAAGTGGCACATGCAGGGGCATGTAGTGGCGTGATGCACTGCCAGTGTGGTGAGATTTGCACCCTGCATACTTCAGGAAATCCTGATCAGTGGCAATGTACACACCATGATATCAGGTTGACAGTCTTGCATGTCTGGCACTTTATGGCAGTGGACATGATGTAAAGGCATATGCTTATAAACAGGAAATGTGGGGATCCTGAAACATGTCATGTTTGGATGTCACACATCATGCCTACATAAATTCAGAGGGAGTGTCAAACAGCATGAAGTGGTGTCACATACTTGTGCTACACTTAGCTCTACACAGTTATAACATTGAGTAATATGCTGTGCTTTGATATACAGAACTTATTTATTGGAGGACAGTAATCACACTCATTACTGTGTCCTGAGAGACACACTATTCATCTTAAAAATGGGAACCTGTTGTCCTCTGTTTGCTCAGGAGGTGAAGTACAGTAACAAGACACAAGCATCGTAAGTTCAATGTACTAGAAGGGCCTTTGTTAATTATATGTAAAATGCAATGCAAGGACTTCTCCTACATACCTGCACATCTCAAGAGTGTTCTCTTTCTCTCTCTGACCTCTTTTTCCATTGGCATAGAAGTCATAGAAGGTCAAGGTGGTGCCTTTTAAGTTCACTGTAGTGGAGACTGCACTACACACTAGAGCACATGAGTCCAGTTATAGCAGTCAGTGCCTGGTAAAGCTATACCATACATCCTCTTTATACTGGGGACCATTTTAAGAGCCTCCCCAGCAAGCTCTTCCATTGGTCTGTGTATATAAGGTACAGAAATCTTTTTGACTCCTTAGAACATCAGACTGCAGCTCTGACACCCTAACTGCCTTCAGATGCCATGTCCACTTAACAGGTCACAGTCTAGAGAAAGGTTGTAGCTGTCTCTTATCCATTAATATTGCTGCTGCTGCCAGTACATGGCATGCAATACCAGCCACAGTTTGAATGACATCTCACACTGGCATCATAGTATAGCTCAAATAAGTATGGCATAGCAGGATGGTGCTGGGGGGGGTAAGCTATGGAATGGAGTAAGTGTATCAGTACCTACATATACTTCCATTTCTGTACTTTAGTGCCTCAACAGGCCATAATAATACAATATGTATATACAAGTTCTAGTTGGGGGTCATTGAGCTGCCCACACATGTGCATTGTATTTCATAGATACTCATGCTATTGCACAGTGTGGGTCTCGTTGTATAGCATTAACCATTTGTGTATCACTGAAAAACTAAAAATAAGAGGCAATTGCTCTAAATAGTTTCATTGGCATACTGACCATTCTAGGGGTCTCAAAATGATGTACTATAAACACCTGCAGCCATTAGTTAGTTCATCTCACAAATTTGCTTTTGAGCAAACAGTAGAGAGAGTTATACTATAGGAAAAGAATTAGCTTCATTTACCTACAACAGAAATAAGGTACATGACTAGAGATTAGTGCCAGCACATTTTGGTTGCTGATTTGTGCATGTGCTATAGGTGTATGTTGTTTGCTGGCCAGCATGACACTGTTAGTTTGTGGATTTAGCTGAAAACAGGTAATTTTATCTGTGAAATATGAATATAGATGGGGGGGAGGTTGTACACAGTATTACACTTTGAACTTCTGTAATGTACAAGTTTAAGTGCCATACAGAAAGGTCTGATATGTACTATAGTAAACAGGATATGTGCATTAGTAGTATGTGGGATGCATAGGCTGTTTTTAAGTTGAGGATTCTGTACTGTAAAACTCACTGTTGATGCCCCTTGCACATTGTGTTCTGTGTGATTGTATGTAACTGCCATATGCTGCCATATATATATATATATATATATATATATATATATATATATATATATATATATATATATATATATATATATATATATAATTTTGTGTACTGTAAGAGAAGGTTAAGTAGTCTAGAGGACATTAGTCAGTGTGATGCAGTAGCAGAGTACAGATTTGTCAGCTCTGGGGACAGACACAAGGCTTCTGTTTTACAGGCAAGGGCATTTGTAACCAGTATCTCCTAAGAATGTGACTGCAAGACACCACGTAGTCTGCAGGCCTCCGTGGTGTGACTGCTCTGTGTGCTATATCCTTGTGCCTTTTCAAATCACCTCCTGTGATGGACTGTGGCTGTGGAGGGAAAGTGTGTATGCTTTCGCAGGTGGCGGGGGCAGGAAGGACTAAAGTACATTTGAGTAAATTTGCTGGCCTGGTACTACTCCATGGGGGGGGGGGTTGCAGCAAAATGAAACATCTTGCCTGTTTCAGGGAGTGCTCTGGGAGAGGATGATCATATGGTCTATGTAACATTTATGGGATGCATCTTATTAAATTTGTACCATGGTGTTGTATTTCTTGGTTGGATTGTGTGTGTGAGTGTATGCATGTGTGTGTGTGTGTGTGTGTGTGTGTGTGTGTGTGTGTGTGTGTGTGTGTGTGTGTGTGTGTGTGTGTGTGTGTGTGTGTGTGTGTGTGTGTGTGTGTGTGTGTGTGTGTGTGTGTGTGGGTAGCTTGCCTCAAATAATGAGTAAACTTCTCTGTGTGGAAGATCTAAGATTCCCTAGAGTTCTACAGTTCAGGCCCCTAATAAAAACCATACTGTGAATAGAACATGCATAGACCTGATAGCTAGAGGTAGTGCATTCCATAGTACAGAGACAGAGTAAGAATACAGAGAGTGACCTGGTTTTCTTGTGGGTTTTGCGATAGCTAAGAGAATTTTGTCTTCTGATCATAGGGATCAATTTGGCATGTAAGGTGCGACTAGATTGGCTAGTGCAAGGCAGGCAGTAGGCTTGAAAATAAGGTTGTGCAAGGTGGATAGCTGAATAAAGGCAAGTTGGTTAGAGTTTAAGCCAGTTTAGTTCTAGTAGCGGATTACAGTGGTGTGTGTGATATCTAGAGTTTGTGGCAAATTTTGCAACTTTGTTGTAGCACTGTTCCATCTTGCTTATGGTAGAAGTTTGTAAGCTAGTTAGGACTGGGGGTACCGTATAAAAGTGAGGGAAGTAAAATGTTTTTGCAATGGTAGTCTTGGTTGCAGCAATAAAGAAATGTTTGTTTCTACAAAAGAGCTAAAAGAGTCCCAATTTTTGATGAGTTTTCTTTATGATTTTCTGTATGTGGGAGGTCGAGTACTAGTTTAGTACTAGTTTAGTCTTCTTTGGATTAAGAAAAGTTGGGCATTTCTTAGCCAGGGTTCAAGTGCAGTAAAGGACTGTTGAGTTTTTGAAAGTAATTCTGGTAGTGATTGAGTGGTACGGATTATGGCGGAATCATCAGTGTACTGAATGAGGGCCCCAGGTTGAGAGGTAATGTGAAGGGTGATTGTGAAAAATGTTGAAGAGTAGGGGTCCAAGGATGGAGCCTTGAGAGACCCCAGTAGGGTTGTGGAGAAAGGGTGAGGGTTCATTGGACCAATTCACTGCTTGTTTACAATCCTTGAGGTAGCTCTGAAACCATTTTCTGTGTTATGTTAGACAGTGTGTTCAGTAGTAGGGGGGTGAGACACTGTATCAAAAGCCTTGGAGAAATCAAGGAATACTGAGGCTGTATAGCATCCTGCATCTCTGGCCTTGTTCGTGGTGTCTGTAAAGGACAATAGGGCTGTAGCTGTGCTGTGGCTGTGTCAGAAACCATGTAGGGTTTTGGTTAGAAGATTGTTTTGCAATAAATATTGCATTACCTGCTGATGGATATCTGTCTCGAGAATTTTGGATATGGGTGACAAGATGGATATAGGACAGAAATTGGATGGTTCAAAAGAGTTGCCTCCTTTGTGGATGGGGGTGATGTGAGATTGTTTCCATATGGTAGGTACTTCTGATTCAGATAAAGACCTATTTATAAGGATACTGATTGGGTAGGTGATTGAGTTGGCAGCCAGTTTGAGGTAGTGTGGTGGAAGATTATCAGCCGAGGTGGAACAGGGTTTACGTTTTTGTAGTAGTCTCTTAATGGTGTCAGTGGGTATGGGCTGAAATGAGAATAGGGTTTGTAAGACATTTTACTGAGTAGGAGGGTTATTAATGACAGGGTTAGAAGTAGCTGATGGTCTAGGGTTGATGTCTGACAAGGTTGAAGTGTGGGGGGGGGGTCCAGCATAAGGGGTGTTGATTAGTAGGTCTGATATTGATTTTATGAAGTGCTTGGTAAAGGTGGCGGCTATTTGTGATAGAGGGGTATCAGGTGATGAGCTGTGCTCTCTGTTTGTTCCACGGTTAAGTAGTGAAGATATGGAGTGCCAACATTTTTGGGGTTGATTTTATGTTGGAGTTGAAGCTTGGAATAGTATGGCTTCTTATCTCTGTTGATTAGTTGTTGTCACTTTGTTACGTTGTGTTTTGAAACTGACATGATTTTGTTCATTTTTGTTTTGTTTCCAGGTTGACCAGGCTAGGTCCCTTTGCTTCATCAGGTGTTTGCATTCCTTAGAGAGCCATGGCGATGAGTTATTTTTGATTTTTTCATACAAATGGGTGCTAGTGTATTAAGTACATGAAGGAAGCTGTTATTAAAGTATAGTACAGCATCATTAAGGGGTAATTGTTTAAGTGGTGTCCAGTCTATTTCATGTAGCAGACAGTTGAAGTTATGCTGACAGAAATTAGCTGAGTTCCTAACTGGTTTTACAGTATGTAGTCTTAGTTGTTGGGAGTTTATTCTAATGGAATAAACTGTCAGATGTTTGCTCAGGATGCTCGAAAGTGTACCGAAAGAGGGATAATTGGCGGGGTGAGATACTAGGATCCAATCAAGGGTGGACTGGCAGGTAAGATTTTTGCTGCATCTTGCTGGAGTATTGATAAGCTGAGAAAAAACGTACAGATTTATACTATTTGTGGGGGAGGTGGAAGCTATGGTTTGCCAATCAATATTTACATCTCCTAAGATTATTGTTTTGAGGTTTATTGTTTGGGATGTCCAGGATAAAATATTTTCCAACAGTGGTATATTGTGACCTGGTGAGATATATATTATTATTATTATGCAAATTGTTTTTGATGTGTTGAGGTTCAAAACGAGATTAGAACCTCAGCATTATTTATTTATTATATTTATTTATTTGCTGTTGGTTAACCAGGATGGTCCATTGGGCCAAGTGAACCCATTTTCAATGGAGTTCTGGGGAGAAAAGCTCCAACAAGAATACATGTTACAGAGATTTACATTACATAACATACAAGACATAGCAAGGTATAGTTTACAAACAGTAAAATTATCAACAAAAATAATAATAGAGTGAAGTTATACCTAATATATATATATATATATATATATATATATATATATATATATATATATATATATATATATATTTTTTTTACACAGAATAATTCAGGATGATAGATGATATTAAGAAATTAGATTACGAGCAGAATATGGGTGGTGAAGGTAATAAGAATACAGGAAGTGGAGAAAGCTTATGTGGGGAGGGAGCAGGAGCATTCCCATGTGGATGCTAGGTAGGAGTGAAGAGATTTTTTAAAGGTTGGAAGGCTAGTGATGGTTCGAACGGAGGGTGGGAGGGAGTTCCATAGTCGAGCTATGGAAAAAGAAAGGAGGTTTTGTCCTGGGGGGTGAAGGGGTCTGTAGACTTCTAATAGGTTTTGATTAGTGGATCTGAGAAGTCTTTGAGTCTGGTGAATTTTAAAGGTAGAAGAAAGAGCGGGACAGAGGGATCTTTGGAAAATGAGTTTGTGTGCATATGTGAGCTGAGTGTAGGAGAGCTAGTTGGGAAGTTCGAGGCAGTTTAGTTTATAGAGTGATGCGCAGTGATGAGTTGAAGCTTTGTTACTAGTATTTTTATTTTTGTTGTAACAGGTAACTAGTTTAGTTTTAATAGAAGATTGTAGATTAGTTAAAAGGGGGGGGCACCATAAAGGAGAGAGGGTAGGAGAAATGTAGTAGAGAGAGTGAGTTTGGTTGATGGTGAGAGGAATCGCTTTTGTCGATAGAGAAAGCCAAGTTTTTGGTGTTTTTTTTTAATGTTTATTAGTAGATGGGACTCAAATTTAAGTTTATCGTCAATTTGAACTCCTAGAAGTTTGGTTTCAGATACCAGTTCAAGTGGAGTATTATTTTGACTGGTGATGGCGAATAGTTGTCTATCTAATCTGTTTGTTTTAGAGGGGGTAAATATCATTAATTTTGATTTAGCTACATTAAGTGCAAGATGGTTATTTTTCATCCACTGTTCTGTGTTGGAGAATGCTTCTTGGGTGAGCTTTAGAAGGGTTGGAATGGAAGAGGCTGCACAGATGATTGTAGAATCATCTGCATATTGTATGATGCTAGCATGGGGGATAGAGTGATGGTAATCATTTACGAAGATGTTGAAGAGGAGGGGGCCTAATATGGAGCCTTGTGGGACACCTGTGGGGGTGTTTAGGAAAGAGGAGATGGCTTTTTTCCATTTGACAGCTTGTTGCCTGTTTGAGAGATAGCTGGTGAACCAGTTGAGTGTTGAAGGTGATAGGTTTAGCTTTGACAATTTAGTGAGTAGTAGGTTATGGGAGATAGTATATATATAGGTATATTACTGGTGTACTTATTTGCACTGCTGGGCCCTATAGCTTGAGGGACAGACATAGCTCATTGAAAAACACTTCTATCCAGCCACTCTTGGCCATATGTCTGCTGCTGTGGATCACAGACATACAGAACTCGTGAACTGCCCCAGATATCCTTGTGTTTCTGCATGTTATCCTCTGCAGGGTAATGTGGTCTTCAGCTGTGGTCTTCAAAGAAACACCGAGCCGCATTCCATACTAACTGCTGCCAAAAGCTGGAAATTGTACAGGTGGGTCATGTTGCATCATGGGTGGCACAAAACACAGGTCATGGGAACACTAAATATACTCATGTGGTAGTGAAGTATGTATAGAAAGTATATACCATGCCACCATCTTACATGTATATATCCTAACAATTACAGGTAGGCATGTTTGATGTGGGTATAAATGTATCACTTATTTATGTATTTATTTATTTACATTTGTTTACCAGGAATGTTTGACTGGGCCATACAAGATCCCATTTCAACTGAGTCCCAGGAAGAAAAGCTCCAGCAGTATACAATAAATAACACAAATTGCAGAAATACTAATATGTCTTCTTTGTTAGATAACTAGAACAATAAATTAAAAACAAACTGTAATATGTTTAATAGCATAATTGGAAATCAGGAGGTGTAAGGAGGTCATGAGAAGTAGGAGAGCATGTAGAATGAGAAAGGCAGTGGCTAGAAACAAGTTAGGCAGTGGGCAGAAGGAACTTATAAAGGATAAGTAAGGTTAGACAAGAGGGAGCACTATGACTTATGAATGATGGCGTGAGTGTTGACAGTTAGTGAAAGATGGACAGAAGACATCAGAAGGGGAAAGAGGTATTAAGGAGTAATTAGGTATAATTAGATAAGTTTCAGAGTTTAAAATAGACAGAGAATGGAGGTGATGAAGAGGGAATACTTAGTGGTATATATAAGTAAAGATGTAAGTAAGTATTCATTGAGACAGTAGATTGTGCACAGTAAAGACAGCCTGGGAGCAGAGCCAGGAATTTTGTAGATAGTCGTTTAACTGAAGATTAAAATTAATAGTGGATGCTTTTTACTTGATACGAATTGGAAGAGAATTCCAGATGTTAGATGTGTATGCTGAGCACAAGAATTCGCCAAAGGAGTTGTGTGATTTGCTAGCAATGACAAAACCTGTATCCAGGAAGCATAGCGCTCTAAGAAGAGAATACCATTGTAGTAATTTTTTCAGGGATGGACAGTTTTTGGGAAAGTTGAGCAAGTTATGAACAAGTTTTACTTGAGAGAAGATGAGGTTGTTTGGTAATTCAAGTCGGTTCAATTGTTTGAGGGCTAAGCAGTGGTGTGTTTGATACAGCATCTTTTAAGGCAAATTTAGCCATTTTTTTATAGCATTGGAAAATTTTTTTTTTATTTGTGATGTATTAATATTTGTAAGAATTGGAGAGGCCTTGAGCAGAACAATGTAATAGGTTGTTGCTGTGGTTTTACAAGAGTGTTCCATTAGAAAGAAAGGTGCCCTATAAAACAGCCACAATTTTAGAAAAGTTTTGTAACTGCATTTTAACTGTGTTTGACAAACTTGAGTTGATAATCAAGAGTAACACCAAGTAGTTTTGTTTCTGAAATTAGTTCTAGCTTGATGTTTTCACTGGATAAGATTGTGAATTTGAACTTGAGTGTAACTAAGATTTTGAGGTAAAGAACATTAATTTAGTTTTGTTAGGATTTAAAAGCAAGTTTTCAGCTAGAAAGCCATTTCTCAATCTTGTGTGACAAATGGTAGAGTGGGTAATGTTGATGCCAAAAAAAATGAGAGTAGCATCAGCTTCACATTGCACAGGATTAGCATCGAGATGAGGCAGAGAAGACATTGTTTTTGAACAAATTAATTAACAGAGGTCAAAGTATAAACCCTGGTGCAACACCAGTGAAAACTGGAAGATAAGTTGAGAAGGCAGAGTGCAATTTGACAGTAAAGTCATTGGCCACAAAAGAACCCATAAGCAGGTTCAAAGAAAGATCACCAGTGTGACTGCAGATGAGCAAAACAAGGCCCCTGGGGGCACAGGAACAAAGAACTGTAGGTTGGAGTCTGCTGACAGAATCTCTGTTAATCAACATAGACGAGTTCCTGGCATCTGTCTGGGGGACCTGACAGTGTACAGATCAGTGGCACTACTCCACATTAAAGAACAACTGGCAACAGGCAGCTCTATGGTGGGATACTTGACCTAGGAGTAGAACTGCATAGTGTACCTCACATATCGGTTAGTAATGCTTAAGGTGGGGTTTACACAACGTGGGACAGTCCATCCAACCTACCTGGCTCGGAATCATGCATCTAATAAACATGGATTATTTTATACTGCCATCAGATTACAGCCACAACAGCATTTTGAGTGAGGTATATTAACTCATTCAAGCCTAAAATGAATTTCTTATATATTTCCAGTTCACAACCATAGCTCCTTATGGCACCCAGACCTTTTTTGGGGTCTGTCTTCTTTAACAAAGTAACTTACCTGCTAATAACAGGCACTATTAGAAAGTGCAAGGAAGTATTAACAACATGACACTAAGACTGTTATTCTAGGATGTGATGCAGTAGAGAAATGAATCACTAATTGTCACTTATTATTCATATTCTCATAGCTGTGTTCATATTTTCATAACTGAGAATCCTACATATTATTGAGGAGTACGGTATGATATGCCATAGCAGTAGACATGGAAATTCATTGTCAATGTCCATTTATATCACACTATACCTGAGGTATTGCTAGTTGTTTGTTAGCACTTATGAAAATAAACAATATTTCCACATGTACATAATATGTCAAAAGCCAAGTGACTTACAAACTGTTGCATGACATCAGGTGAAACAACATATGTTGAATAAAACTATCTTCAATATTTGTATTATAAGTTTCACATCTTGAGAGATAGTCAATGTTATTTATATTGCTAATTATATAGTTAAGCATATGTTTTCATATTTCTATAAATATTTCAATAAACATACACTCATAGAGGAATTTCCTGTTGTCATATGAAAGTTTGTCTGGTTGATGAAAATATTCTAACCATTTATGTCTAGGTTGCATAGTTTCCAAGATATGAGAATTTGTTTTTGAAACTTTAGTAAAAATACAATTTGGGTTTCATGTGCATTATACTATAGTATTTATGGAAATGTTATGAATGCAATGATTATTATCACTATAAAGAATACTTCTTACTGATAGTATTGCTATTTGTGTAATTTTATAATAGCTTTTACTGTTCACAAAATATTTACCTTTATCTGTCTAATGCTTTTTAAGTTTATTTTTCAGAAAATGCTCAAGAATGCAAGCTGTGTGTAGGCTGCTAGAAGTGTGGCATTCCACATCACATAGGTGTTGATAAGTTAACTGTATATAGTGCATGGCCCTCTGTTATACTGCTATATCCATACAGGGCACTGAATGTTTGTTAGTGGTGAATTAATATACTATGGTATGGTTTTGTTTGTTTTTACAGGTGCTGCATTGCCAGATTCCATCTCCTTAGTTATAGGTGTGCCTGATTTCACGTGCCTGGTGTAGTGGAATGTCACAGTGGTGGTATAGTGATAATGTGACATCCATACTCTTTTCACATTCCAGAGGTGCAGATCTTGCACCTGTGCAGCATCCCTCTTGATTCCTGGATGCCACAGAATGACACTTGTTGACTGATAAATCAGTACAGGCTGTGCCCTCTTTTCTAGTGACACAGACATCCCTGGAATCTTCTAGCTCCACTGAGTATGGAAAGGTGCAGAAACTGGTAAACTGGTGACTGGCAATGCCATCGGTACCAGCCCTCTCTTGATCAAATGGTCTCTTAGGCCACTACTCAGCATTTTTACAAGACCATTATATAGGGACAAACAGAGACCAATGCAGTCATAGTAGAGCTGTTCAGGATTATATGTGGTCTACATGATGATCTAAAGGAGGTACTGGCCCATTTGTGTAGCATACTGGAAAGTCAGCATAGAGAGTCTGTATTCTGCAGATGTCTCTGTTTGTCCACTCATCATGGCTAGTGACATCCTCATTGTCGGTCCTTCTCATCAGCAGGCCCAGCTTAGGAGGGTAAGGGTACAGTCTAGTTCTGTGCCATGATCATCTCTACAACTCTATCTAGTGTGGACAGCACTGCAAGGTGTTGTGGGTGCAGATGTGGATGGGGTATTTGTGCTGCAGCTTCACACAGAACATTATTGCTGTTCACACTCACTGACCATTCCACCCCTTTACATGCTGTGGATCATGTCTATGACCTTCCCTGAAGAAGGCACAACAATGGATGGGCATACCCAAGGTTGTTGCTTATATCTCCTGTGGTTGCCCTAATCCTGTCCAGCATAGTGCTACACCTTCTGCTGGAACTGTGCCCATGTACACTCCCATCAGCACCATCCACCTCTTATTTGGTCATACCACAATGGGATACCACCCACTCCCTAACCAGTTTTTCTGGTTCCCGACACTTAACCAAGACAGACACCCACCTACAGCATTTGTCCACATCCCCCTCACAGATATACACACTGCTGGCTGCTGATACCAGTCACTGTAGTCATCCCCACCTGTGCATATGATAGTAAATGTTCTCTGACTGCAGTACTCTGTTATCTAGGTAGCTTGTGCCTGATGGACTGTGTGGCCAGTCTATTCATGACACAACATAACCTCTTTTTAAAATTGCATATATCATTGTTACTGCTGCATGCTATGTTTAATCAGGTCCATAGTTGTTAACCAGATCCTGCCTGTTAGATATAGCCATAACATTTTGCTCCCACCTTCACCTTACGTGATCATCACATTTGACTGGCTCCATCATTTTCTCTTCAACAAGGTCTCCTTTGTTGTTGATTCCAGGACCTCCTCTTTCTGAATATTTCTCCCCTGCACTATCAGCTTGTTCACCAACATGGTGTATAATATTGCACACACTGCAAATATTTCGCTGCATATTTTGAGATCATACTGCAGTATACTACCAAATACATCTATGCCATGGAAGTGGGTCTTCAGCAATCTAAATACACATTCAACAATGATTTAGGTATGTGACAGGGCAGTGTTATATATATATTCTCTGCAATGTTCTATAGAATTCTTATTAATGTCATTAGCCATGGCTCCAGGTTATATCTGGCATTCTCTATAAGATGGTCATGTGGAAAATCCCCTTGCAAAACTGCTGATATAAGTTGCTCATGCACCAGTTTGGGAATTGTGGGAACTTCCTGGTTTCCCCAATGGCACATTGTATATCATACCTTGTGCATTGCAGAACACCTAGGAGATGACAGAGTGGAATTCCTTGCAGTTGATATAGCATTGTCCTGGTTACTTTGGTGGGGGGATGACTGTTAATACTCAGGGAAAGGGACTATTTCATAAAATTGCTGAAGGTTGTTTCTTCTATTGTGTATGGTGTGTGGGAACCACATATGCCCCTCACATGCTGTATCATGGCATTAAGAAACTGGTGAATTATCAATGAAGTAAATGCCTGGCATGTTCTCATCACATCCCTTGTTTATCCCTTGAAGGTTCCTGAAACCAATATTCTGAAAGCTGCATATACCTTGGCATCCACAAGGATAGGTAATCCATACCTCCCACAAGCCAGAATATGAGGACAATACTTCTTAACTAGACCCTGCGTGGTGCCTCTGTCAATACGATGGTGATCCACTATTTCTGTGTCATGCAGGACATGAAATGTTAGGCACAGATGGAAACTTCAGCATCAACATAGGTGATGACATGCACCATTAAGGTTAGAGGTTGTGAATACAGCCTCCATACATATCTGCTAAAGGGGTGGCTACCCTCAACGTTTATTTGGTTTCACTCTTTCACATAACTTCAGGACTTTATTCAGATTCTCATCTTAATAATACACATTTCCATGTCATTATAAGATAATTTGCAAATTTTGCTAACCATAGTATTTTATGGCTAAGCACAGTCATACTGTGTCTCTGAATCTCACCCTTCCTGTGTGTTGCCACTATTTATGCACTTTTGCCTGTTGAAATGCAATATTTGTTTCTCAGTCTCAGTACGGGGAGTTTTATATATGGGGAGGTGGCAGAGGGAAGTGAATGTCAGGAAAAAGAAATGAAGAAAAAAAAAGAGTACAGGCATCTAGCATTAAAACATGCATAACAACACTCTTAAGCAAATCCAAGAACAAAGAGCAGCCAGTCTCACAAAAAGAATTTTTAATCACCATATGGAACCTAAAATAGGATGCAAATTGAAGGGCAGTCTGGAAAAGTTGTGGGCAGACTGGAGTCAGGGTCTCTCTTTTTACAAAATAGGGAAAGGATAACAGTACATATTTGGAAGTGGCAATTTTAAATCTGCCAACTTATGGTAAATAGTTTAGATGCATTTGCCATTTTTCTTTATAGTGAAGATTATAGAGTAGCTACTGATAAAAAATATTATCTGTACCCATATTTCTACTTGGTTTGTACATGGAAAAAAATTAAAAATCATATACCCAAAGTAAAACAATATTGTGCAATCATATGATATTTCCTTTTTCCAAGATATTCTATTAATTTTCAAAATATCCATCCAACTATATACACAAAGAGAGAATGTATAATACATTACATATAAATAAAAATACATCAAAGTACAAATGATGTTTAATATCAACATTCTTTTTTCCATCTTCCCTATCAAAGTTTCTATATTTATCCAGCATCCAAAATGTGATTTACTGTTATTAGATCTAAATAACATATGTTTTTTTTATTATATATAGTAACAGCAAAATCTATAATGTGCTTAAAATTAAGGAGGCATATCGTCCATTTTAGTAATGTTTTTTCAGCTATTGCAGATAAACTCCAATGTATCATTACATGATTTTTTTTTTTTTTATTCTGTTAGGTGTTGATACATTCATGAGAGTCAGTGACCTTGTTAACATGCAGCTATCTGACAATAATGCTTTAAGGAAATAATTTATTTCAGGTAAAAATATTTGTATGTACCTACGATCACAGAATATATGTTACCAGTCTGTTTTTAACTATTTTTTTATAACTGTAACAAAAGGAATTGCTAGCTGCATATATATTTTTTTTAATTTTATAAAGTGTAATAAAACTGCTATGAATATACTTATTTGTGAATATTTTCCAGTACAAATTAGTGGCCAATCAACTTACTGATTTCTATTTTGATTTCTTTTACATCACATAACTTACTTTCTTCTAGGAAATTCTAATATTCCTTTCTTATATTTTGCCATTGTTTACAATTAATTTATAACTTTACTAAATGCTTTTATAATTAAATTCACATATTATAATATTAAAAATGCTAAGCTATCAGTTATGTTATTTTTTGCATTCTTCATTAGTCAAATCACCATCATCATTAATTAAAGTTAGCATGTTATTAATTATTACCTCCCTTACCTCATGCTTTAATATCCATTCAGAGTTATTTAAATTAAACTTATCTATTAACCTATTTTTATCCATTACTGAACTATTTTTAAAACAGCCTGTCCCTAATACCTCTCAGGAATTTCATATTTACTACATTCATATTATCCACAAAACCCAGCATATTTGAACTGGGGAAACAGTAACGATCCATTTTTAAGGCTATGACATATATAAAGATGAATTTTAATATTTTCAGAAATGACAATTAAATATCCAGAATTAACATTCATTGTATAATATCCATTTAACATTCATTGTATAATATCCATTTAAGTATAACTAGAAATACCACAACAATGTATTATTAATTATCTAAAATAAATCAGACCTGTTTCCTTTCTTTGAACTGTAATTAGATCTTCATCAATTAACTTCCATTGAATCTGGTATGATTCTTCAGTCCAGTACATTAATGTTTTGAATAGTGAGGCTGTTGCATATGAGTAAACATATAGAAATGTTAGTCCACCTTTCTCCCATGTTCTGAAATGATTAAAACAAGCAGTTTTGTTTTTAATGGGTACAAAAGAAAGGACAATAATATTTTATCTAATGTTTTCATTAATGTTCTATCTGGCATTAATAATGTCAAATGTAGAATATATAAAAGTTTCGGTAGCATTATCTTTTTATATTAATATTAGTTTCTCTTCAAATGAACAATTATTAAAATTTTTCTATAATGTCTTCAAATTTATTTTTTCATATTATTTTTATATGGTGAAATTTTAATTCCTATGTATTTAATTTCTTGTTTTTCCTAATTAAATTTAAAATTTCCCTTTACAGATGATCGATTTTTGATGTAATAATATGTTTTCTGATTTATCCAAACACTCTGTTTTATGAATTAGTTGTTTGGGGTCTTTGATGTTCAGATAAGTGAGGCGCTCTCTCTGTGTCTGTCTATCTATTTATCTATTGATCTCTCTACCTATCTATCTATCTATATATATATATATATATATATATATATATATATATATATATGTATGTATATCTATATTTATATGTGTGTGTGTGTGTGTGTGTGTGTGTGTGTGTGTGTGTGTGTGTGTGTGTGTGTGTGTGTGTGTGTATGTGTGTGCGTGTGTGTGTGTGTGTGTGTGTGTGTGTGTGTGTCTGTTCTCATTCAGCTTCAAATCATTACATGCTGCTTGAGTTTCATTCAGAAATGGTAAATGCCACAAAAACTACAGGGTTAAATGAGGCTGCTAATAGAACTGCATTTAAAGGTAACATCAATGGCTATGAGTATTGGTCAATACCATAAAAGAAGAATGAACACACCTAGTCAAAACAGGGGAAGTCACCTCAAACAGTAGACCTGTAACAAGCAGTGTACCCCAGGGATTGGTCTTGGGGCCCCTGTTGTTTTGGATGTATTTTTATGAGGTGCCGGCCAAAACCAGTGGGCTATGTCTGACCAAGTTTGCAGATAACTGCAAGCTGAGTGCTATCATCAATTCCCCTAGTGATGTGGACATGCTCCAAGAGGACCTCTTTCAACCAAATAAATGGTGCCAGAAACATGGCCTCAAACTGAATGTCAAAAAATGCATCATCATCCCCTTTGGAGAGTGACATCTCTGTAAATTATCACATTAATAACAAGGTAGTAAGCATGCAATCAGTCATGAGGGACTTAATCACCCAGGTTAATAGCAAACTGACTTTTGACCATCATATTGCCTCAGTTGTACGGAAAGCTTTCTACATGGCCCACCTCATTAGTAAGGGTATATCATCCAGGGACAAGGAGGTCATAACATTCCTGTAGTCTTCCTTTATAAGACCCATTATTGAGTACAATGCCCCGTTCGGCATGTACTCCACAAAACACATACAGCAGGTGGAGATACCACAGAGGTTCCTCACCAGGAGAATCCAGGGCCTCAAGCATCTACCCTACACAGATAGGCTAAAAGCCCTGTCCCTCACTTAGTCTCATACAGACTCATCAGAGATGACCTCTGTCTGGCATACATAGCAATCTCCAACTCCGTCTTGATGGGACTGCTGCATATCTGCAAGTCTAGCTTTACTCGAGCAACCTGCATGCATGGCCTCCACCTGGTCTGTGACATCAATAGGATTTGTTGGTGGGACAAAATTTATGTCCCAGAGACTCCCCCTTCTGTGGAATAGACTCCATCACCATGTCAAGCAGAGTACCTTATTAACCCTTTTTAAGTGCAACCTGGATGGCTGGATGGGAAACAGAAAATACACCCCTGGGATTTCACCTGTGTCCCTGATGGACAGGGGCATTGGATGCTGACTTGTCAGAACATGGGCTAAATTCTTGATTAGGCTTGTAAGGGCCACAGGGCTAATAGCCTAGTAACTCCCTATGATCCTATGATCCTATGATTGTGTTTAAACTGACATGTTGTTGTTGCCCATGAGTTGAACTGTCTACATTTTTAACTGCTGCTGCTAACAGTGTAGCAGGTTGTAAACTAGGTGGTCTTTGTACTTTTCTATGTGTGTGAGGAAAGGTACATGGTCTAAGGCTATAAATCTGTATATCACAGAATGCCATGATATTTGAGACCAGTGTTCCATATAAATCAAAGTGCTGTCATATGAAGACCATTAGACAGGAATTTACAACTTACATGGCTGAGTGTCATTTTGTTTAAAATCATGTTGCCTTACTACAAATAAGCCTGGACAGTAACAAATATTCTTTCCGGTGCAGATGTTCGGTATGAATACGCATGACAGCTGATGTACTTGTTTCCTAAAGATGACACCAATATACTGTAGCCAATGCACTCAACATTTTCAGTAATGTGAAAGTGTCAAACCATGTATTAGGCTATGATCTCTGTATTGTTTGCTCTGAGAATAACAGGTCCTGAACTAGGTGTTCCAAATGGCAGTCACCTTGTTGAAATGAGATTTTGAAAGCCTTGCTTTGATGATGTGAGTTTTGTAAAATCAGTGTTATAGATTCATAGATTCATAGATTGTTAGTAGGCTAATGGACCTTGGGGCCTTTCTAAAACTATCCAAGTTTTCCTGAAAGAATAATGAAGTCCTGTATCCAAACAGGACATTGAGGGCCAGGCATTTATAAGCTACCTCTGCCCATAAGGGAAAGATGGGAGTGGTGTTTGCCATTTTGCGCAATGATTATTTTTAACAGTTTCACTGTCATTGAAAATGCAATGTATGCAGGTTTGTGTGTATGCATGTGTATATTTGTGTGTGAGTGTGTGTGTGTGTGTGTGTGTGTGTGTGTGTGTGTGTGTGTGTGTGTGTGTACACTACTCCAAGTAGTACAGGATCCTTTTGTGTTGTAAATTATTGAGATTTCCAGTTCAGTAACACAGGTGGAATGGAACATAGAACACTCTTGATAACCCAGCTGACCTGGGTTTCAGTAGTGGAGGGAGTGCCTAAGGAGTCAGACAGGGACTAGAAAGGAATAGATGTTTTGCTAGTTTTCCTATTCCATGTGAGGAATAGGTTTCTGTCAAGGGCTGTACTCCACAGTGAAGACTAGGGGCTCCAACCTTGCCATAGCAATGGAAACATGTGCTAACAGCTTATCTGCATTGATGTCATTGCATATTGAACAGGAAGACATGAGTTTTTAAGGGCAGCACATTTAAAAATCTACACTACCCAGGGATAACAGTTTACTTAGGCATTGCTCCTGCCTCATCTAACAATGAAGCAAGTGGCAGCCCACAGGTGCATCAACTTGTCAGAAGAGGAAGGTAGGGGCTTGATGGTCTGGTGTTGTGGAGAAGGCCAAACAAACTGAAAAAAGATATGATGATCTTCATTTTCTTCATTTAAAGTAAGGTGGTAAAAGGGCATAGTCCTTTTGAGGTGGGTATGGAAGGATCTGCTCCCAGAGAAAACATCAGCTGTACTGAAATTTCAAAATAAAGTCTGTTTTGGTAAATGGATTGCCTGGCAATCCATTTCAGAGAAATTAATCATAACTTGCCCTCAAGAGAAATATGCTTATTCATCTCTTTTGCCCCTTTTCTGAAAATTCATTATCTGATTATCAAAATTTAAAAAAATGTTTTGGTAAGATTAGCTGTAATGCATTATTCTGTTTTGGTTGAGTTTCAGAACTTGATCAAAAGCAGTGTGATTCTAGGTACTGACTATAATGAGGTTAGAAAGTCTGATAATTGATGCTGAGAAAGTCTGAAGGTTGAAGAAGAATTAGAGCTTAATATGGCTATGAAACTTCTGCAGTTCAGTTGAATGTGAAAGTGACATCACAAGGTCACTGTTAAAGAACAGATCTGTTTGTTTGTAGTAAGCAGTGCCCTAACTTTACTCAAAAAGTTAGTATTTTGAAGATTTTGTGGCAATGAAACAGAAAGGGTTTGAAAAGAAAAAAAACTGTACTGCTAATGCACTAACCCATTTGGATGCCTCACATGCTTTAAATAATATTTTATCTCTATGTAACCCATTTAGAAATTCAGTTGTACTTTTGAACTTCAGGTTCCATACTTTCCTGCCAAACGTGTTTCTAGTTTTATCTGCATCTACTTGATTTTTTCTGAATCTTGCAGTCAGAAAGTTTTGTCGTGGCCAAGGATGAACACAGGATAGCAGCAGATTTCTTTAGCTCCACCAATTTCATTACACTGACAGGAATTAATTACTTAAAAAATTAATTTTTGAAATAATTTTCTTTCTAAATACGTTTGTTTTATATAGTTCTTGAACTATATCTAAAAAAAGAAAGGAAATCTTAACAATATTCCTGTCAGAAATCACTGTGGAAATTTTCCTGTCAGTTTATCAGTCTGAAATGAGTTCCAGTAAGACAAATTCTCAAGACTCCAGCATCAAGAAAGAACTTCAGTCTCTGATAATTATAATCCAGCAACTTACTGATAAAATGGATAAAATGGATACTAAAATAGACACCTTCATAGAAAAAACTACAAAACAAATAGACCTGTTACATACAGACCTGCAACAACAGAAGAACCAGATGACAGGCATAGAAGAAGCTGTGAATGACATGGAAAATAGAATCCAAGAAGAGGAAATCAATATTGAGTTTCTGCTGAAACAAAATACACATTTACAAACAAAGCTGGATGACCTGGAAAATAGATCTAGGCGCAATAACATTAGGATTTTTGGACTGCCAGAAAATATTGAAGGTAACAATATTACTTCTTTTTTAACAACTTGGCTCCCTGAAACTTTAGACTTACCAGAAGCATTCTCTTTTGGTATCGAAAGAGCACATAGATCTATAGCTAATACTAACTCTAACAAAAAATATCCTAGATCAGTTATAGTTAGATTTCTATCATCTTTTGATAAAGAGATAGTTCTTAAATCTGCTTGGGCTAAAGCTCCTGTTAAGATTAATGAGACAACTGTGCGTTTTGACAATGACTATTCTTCCATGGTAATAGCTAAAAGAAAAGTTTTTCTGCCACTAATAAGGGAGCTTAAAAAAGCACAGTTTAAAACATACCTTCTGTTTCCTGCCAGGCTTAAAATCTTCCTTCCTGGTGGTCCTAAGGTTTTCGATGATTTAGACTCTGCTTTACTGTTTGTCAAAGAAAAAAGGATTTTGGATAAAATAGAAGAAATGGAATGGGCTAGTTCTTCATTAAAGAGATTGGCAACTGAAGCTTCGTGGAAGACTTCAGAGAAGAAGAAGAGACTAAAAAACAAATGATTTGTTATATGTTTTTTCTCTCTCATCATTTTAGTTCATTATTAATCTTTTGAATATAGTTCCTGCATTTCCAGAAAGCCACAAATATTTTGGAAAAGATTTAATCAAAGTTATTCTCTATGTGCAAAGAAATGTTTTGTTTCATAACCAGTCAAAATACCTGAAGATTTAATGGCAAGCTGTGATTCAATTTGTTTCTCTTTCTGAAAAGAAGTAAGGTTAGTAATTTGATACATTTTTTATCTTTACCTTTTTTCCTTCTCCTTTTATTATTTTCTTAGTTTAAACAATGACATTCTATTTAGATTATGTAGTGGGTAAAGGGTGGGGGAGGGCAGGGAGAGAACAGTAATGAAAATATCATTAATAGAATAATAACATATTTATTCCTTGTAAAAGTTTTTATAAGTTCTTCAAATGCTATTTCTAATTATACTTTCTTGATTATACCGCTTATGCCTGTTTGTAAATAATCTGTTATGCTTTAACTAATAATAATCAGAACTAAATAAGAGTAAATAATATGTTTTATTTTAACTCTATTAATATAAACAGTAAGTAACATTCCATTGTATATACTTCTTACAGCTTTCTCTTACATTTTTATTTCTGCCTCACTCTTTTATTTTCTACTCTCTTTTCTTTTCTTTATTAATATATAGAAATGCTTTTGATTGTGTGGGCACAGTGAATAATAGGATTTGTATGAAAATTGAGTTGGGAGAAGAATGTTGAGTTTTATTGCTTGTTGGTAATTTTGGGCTTAATTTCACTTACATAGAGGCTGTAATGATCTGTGGAATACATTGTGAAGGTTTTGTCATGTTTAGATGCATTTACACTGCTAAATGAATGTTTGTCACTAGTTTTAATAAGTTTCCCAAAATGTTAATAGAGACAATCTGAGATGTGGGCTGTCTCATGCACAGTGTTCATGAGTTACTTCAGAAGCTTCAGCTCACAGAATTCTCACAGAGAAACTGAAAGCAGTTAGTATAACCTTTGACATAGTTATCACACTGACACACCACAGATTCAGGAAAATACTCTATTCATAAAATATGTCAGTTATAATGTTTTGTTTCATAACCAGTCAAAATATCTGAAGATTTAATGGCAAGCTGTGATTCAATTTGTTTCTCTTTCTGAAAAGAAGTAAGAGGCTGTAATGGTCTGTGGAATACATTGTGAAGGTTTTGTCATGTTTACATGCATTTACACTACTAAATGAATGTTTGTCACTAGTTTTTAATAAGTTTCCCGCCAAAATGTTAAGAGAGACAATCTGAGATGTGGGCTGTCTCATGCACAGTGTCCATGAACTACTTCAAAAGCTTCAACTCACAAAATTCTCACAGAGAAACTGAAAGCAGTTAGTATAACCTTTGACATAGTTATCACACTGACACACCACAGATTCAGGAAAATACTCTATTCATAAAATATGCCAGTTATAATGAGTCTAAATGATGTAGTTTCTTGTAGTAAGTAAATGTCTTATTTTAGAAGGCATAGAAAATGAAACATTTATTTAAATGTTTTGAAAATCTACTTAACAGCAGCATAATAATCTGTGTTAAAAATTTGTGTTCCAAACATATACTTTACTATAACTCATTTAATTCATCTGATTGACAAGCATAAATAATCTTATAACTCTATTCTGGAAGAAATGTCATGTGATATATTTTAAAGCAGTAGGTTAGCATGATTGTAAAATCTGGTTACTAAAATGTGTTTGCTGTGCATTATTTTGTATAAAGCAGACAGATTTATTCTAGGGATAGCAAGTAGGATAGTGCTCAACAAAGACACAACTCAGTGAGATCATATATATATATATATATATATATGTGTGTGTGTGTGTGTGTGTGTGTGTGTGTGTGTGTGTGTGTGTGTGTGTGTGTGTGTGTGTGTGTGTATGTATGTGTATGTGTGTGTGTGAGTGTGATGGCTTTTTTTTTATAATAATGCAAGTGTTTCTGAGAATCTGCATAACTATCCAATATGATTTATAATAATTTCTATGAATACAATATTTTACTCTATTGACAAAATGAATGTTTGCCACAAGTTTTAATAAGTTTCCGCCAAAATGTTAAGGGAGACAATCTGGGATGTGGGCTGTCTCATGCACAGTGTCCATGAACTACTTCAAAAGCTTCAACTCACAGAATTCTCACAGAGAAACTGAAAGCAGTTAGTATAACCTCTGACCTAGTTATCATACTGACACACCACAGATTCAGGAAAAATACTCTATTCATAAAATGTCAGTTATAATGAGTTTAAATGATGTAGTTTCTTGTAGTAAGTAAATGTCTTATTTTAGAAGGCATAGAAAATGAAACATTTATTTAAATGTTTTTGAAAATCTACTTAACAGCAGCATAATAATCTGTGTTAAAACTTCTGTTCCAAACATATACTTTATTATAATTCATTTAATTCATCTGATTGACAAGCATAAACAATTTTATAATTCTATTCTGGAAGAAATGTCATGTGATATATTTTAAAGCAGTAGGTTAGCATGATTGTAAAATCTGGTTACTAAAATGTGTTTGCTGTGCATTATTTTCTATAAAGCAGACAGATTTATTCTAGGGACAGCAAGTAGGATAGTGCTCAACAAGGACATAACTCAGTGAGATCAGATATATATATATATATATATATATATATATATATATATATATATATATATATATATATATATATGTGTGTGTGTGTGTGTGTGTGTGTGTGTATGTGTATGTGTGTGTGTATGTATGTGTGTGTGTGTCTGTGTGTATGTGTGTGATGGCTTTTTTTTAATGCAAGTGTTTCTGAGAATTTGCATAACTATGCAATATGATTTATAATAATTTTATGAATACAATATTTTACTCTATTGACAATAATGAGTTTAAGTAAATGCTCATATACAAACAATTCAAGATTTTTTTTTGGAAGCTGTTAATAGTATTCACATGACAGAAAATAGATGCATCTTAATATATGTAATGTCTGAATCATATTAGCCAAAGTTTTTGATTTAAATGAATGTTAGAACCTAATTTTCTCTCCTCTTGATTTCTAACATCAAGATTATTTGAATGCTATTTGAATACAAGTGTTATATATTACATAGATCTATATAGTAGTATGAACAGTCTTTAAAAAAAAAAAAAAGTTTATTTTAGTTTATATGATGCTGTTTTACCAAATGTGTAGTTTTGTCTTGATAGATAATTGAATTGAAAACTGTTAACCTCAGTTAAATATAACTAGTATTAAATTGATAAGGTGGTAGCTGAGGTACTGCTGCTTAGGGTAGGGGTTAACTTGAGTAGTAAATACTACTCTAAGTTGGAGTTTTCAACTCCAGGCTGGATGCAAGGTTTAATCCTTACATTATTTTCACTTGTTCATTGTTATATGTATATAGTTTTGACATCCACAATATATTTTGCACACTCATTGTCACTACAAACAAAATTGAATCCTATACAAAATCTCATAAGAGATTTAATAAATACAGCTATATTTAAAGGTACACCTAAAAGAGGAGATGTAACATTATTTATCTTGTTATTTGTTATTTCGATCATAAGATTCTTGAGTTTTAAAAATGTCAAATGACATCTTTAAAAGTAATTTTTTTAAACATTAATGGATTGAATAATCCGTGTAAAAGGGCAAGCCTAATAAGATACATTAATTTACACAAGGCCAATCTAATCTTCCTGCAAGAAACCCATCTCTTGAAAAAAGATATTGATAAACTAGCCACTAATAAGTATACAGTATTGGTTAGTTCAGAGCACACTCAGAAAAAAGAGGAGTGGCTATTTTATGGAATAAAAGTATGCCCATTCCTAAAACCATTAAGTCTTTTCAGGATGACAAAGGAATGTTTTGTATGGTTACAATACAAATTAATGGGAAGACTTACACTTTAATTAATGTATATTGGATACCTGGAATTGGTATTAATACAGTGAAACATCATATTGATAAGATCATATCATTCTCTATAGGGATATTATTTTAGCTGGTGATTTTAATTGTATACTACATGAAAGTGATACTACCACTATAAGGAAAAGAAGAATTACATCTAATGCAAAACATTTAAATGATTTTGCTAATTCTTATCATTTGAATGATATTAATAATCAGATAGATTCAAAATCATTACCATACACCTTTTTTTCTAACAGATACAAAACTTATTCAAAAATAGATAGGGTCTTTATTTCTAACCAAAATCATTTCATGTCCTATATCTGATCATAACTCAATTGTTTTTGAATTCATGATAAAAAATACTCATAATGTTCAGATCAAAAGGATACCAGCATACTTAACTCAGCTAAAAGACTATAAAGAATATGTACTTTCAGAAGTACAACATTTTCTAGACATAAATAATACTCCTGAAGTCTCCATTGTCTATGTTTGGGATGCCTTAAAATCATATCTATATGGACAAAGTATCAGATGGTATAATAATAAAAGGAAATCTTGGGATAAGTAATTGTAAGATATTCAAAGTAAATTAGACTCTTATAAACATAATAATAAAGAAAATATTATGGACAAGAAAGTTATTGAAGAAATAAACAAACTAAATGAGAAATACAAAGAAATTTTAACTCATAAAGTTAAAATAACTTTAGAGAAATACAAGTTTTTGTCTTATTCAATAAGCCCCACATACTTACATAGACTTAAAAATAAAACAAAAAGATTGAATAAACAAAACCATATCAAAGAAATCTTTTCTCTAAGGAAAAGAAGAATGTTTCTAGTATACCAGAAATACTGGATGAATTTAGAAATCACTTTCACAAGATTAACCATAACAACATTAATATGGAACCTAAAGATAAAATAAAGGAGTTTATAACCACAAACATGAATAAAAGCTTAATAAACAACAGATTAAACTATTGGACAAGAGTATTTCATATACAGAAGTTATTACACAAATAAATAAGCTTAAATCAAACAAAGCACCGGGTAATGATGGTATTATACCAGAGATATATAAAATCCTTTCTAAAACTACATATTCATTAATACATAAGGTTTTATTTTGGCCCAAAATGAGTTAATAACCCCCCCCATCTTGGCAATATACATTTATTTCACCAATTTTAAAACTTAATAAAGATCCAACTAGATGTTCTTCATATCGACCCATCTCATTACTTAATGTTGATTATAAAATGTTTATGAGTATTTTTGCTGATAGATTGAAGACAATCATCCCGGCATTATAGATATAGATCAGACGGGCTTCATTGTAAATAGAAATACTTTTGATAATATAAGAAGAACTTTAACATTAATTGATTTTGCAAATAGGAAAAAGAAAGATTTAACACTTATTAGTCTTGATATAGGTTCAGCATTTGATTCAGTAAGTTGGGACTATCTGTTTACCTTACTGAAATGCACAAACTTCTCTGATGCATTTGTAAATTTAATTGAGCATTTATACAAAGGAACGCTGGCTTATATTAAGGTAGGAACATATGTTTCACAAAAATACCCATTCTTAAAGGTACAAAGCAAGGATGTCCACTTTCTCCACTATTATTCACTTTAGTAATGGAGCCTTGGGCTAATTTGATTAGAAACAGTACTGACATAGAGGGTTTTGAAATAGACGAAAATACAACATCAAAATTCAACTTTTGCAGATGATGTTCTAATTACATCAGCAGGATCTAATTCTTCTATGCAGTCTTTATTTGATAAAATGATGCATTTTAAAAGTATTTCTGGTTTAATATTCAATGAAGAAAAACTAAAATACTACCTATATATACACGAAAAATATTCTCATTAGTGATTTTACTAAATATGTACCCAATTCAGGTCAGATAACTTATTTAGGTATAATACTATCTAAAGATATTAAATCTATTATATATAATAACTATAATACCTGTTTTCTTAATATACAAAATCTTTTAATACCTGGAATAATATGTTTTTTACTATGGAGGAGAGACTTACAATTATTAAAATGATAATATTCCCCAAGATTTTATACTTAATACAATCAATAATACTTTCACCTACAAAAATAATTATCAAGAAACTGAATACACTAATGTTAAATTTCTTATGGGCACCTAATAGACCTAGGATTGCATTAAAGAAACATACTAATAACTGGTCTCCGCCCGCTATTTCTTTTCCAGACTTTAATTTATATATTATCTCTTCTATTATAAAAGTTATTACTTTATTAATAGATCAGTCATATATCACAAAATGGAAAGATTATTGGGAGCTAATTAGTATGCACTTCATGAAAATCTCCTTAACACATAAAAATATGATTGTAAATAACTCCATGTTGTGGTTGCTAAAGGAATTTTGTACTTCACCTATTACACCTAAACATATGGTTTGTTACCCATTAAATATTATTATTAGTTATCGTAACTTTATATTCATGCACCCTAAGTATAGGGAATGGAATTTTATTGTATTCCTATAATGTATACTCAGGGTATGCTTATGTCATCTACTTCTGAAGGAGCTCATTTAGCTATAGATAATGATCTAAAGTACTGGTATCAGCTGATATCTGATAATAAAGTTAAAAATCTAGATTTCTTAAAACAAGAATTTGATCTAAGAGAAACTTGCTGGTTAGAGGTTCAGATCTTTAGACAACATCTCATTGATAGAATAGATCTAATGTCTATAACAGTTAAAGAATCTATTCCAAAACTGATTGATTACTTGATATTAAATTTACAGCATAAAGTTTCTGATAAAGGTAAACTTTCATATATACATAAAATTATCAGACAAGAAACTTTTTACAGTGTAGATTCATACTGGAATTATTTCACCTCTATTAATGGGGACCCACCAACTCAACAAGATAAACAATATATATTGGAATCTGCTTATAGAACTACATCTTCCATTGTCTGGAGACTTTATACATGGAAATTTTACATAGATCTTTTTATACACCTTTGATGATGAATAAAATAAATAATAAAGATAATCTGTGTAAGAGATGTAATGTAGAAATTAATGCTGACTGGGCTCATATGTTTTATGACTGTATGAAGTTGAAAGAATACTGGAAGTCAATTAATGAATTTTTGCAGGCTCTTTTTACAGATAATTTCATTATTTCTAAGTCTCTTATATTATTCAACACACCTGTACCTCAATGTGTTAAAAGATTAAGCTTCCCTTGTTATGGTCTATCCTAGCAGTGGCCAGGAAAATAATAACTAGAAATTGGATTTCAGATACACCTCCTTCGTTCAATGAATTTAAAATGTTATGAATATAATGTGCCATATGGAAATAAGCACAATTAGAATGAGAACAACTAGAAAAACATCATATTATATTGTATGGGATAATTTACAAAATTTGTTAAAAAAATTCTAATTTCAATAGCACGGTATTTTAGTTTAATTAATTGATCTGATTGTAGTGGATGTCTTTGTAAATACTTTAGTTGTTTTGTTGAATATTATAGTAATACCTATTTTTAATTACTTGTATAAAATTGTTATGATATTTCTCTTATATGTTAAAACAATAAACCTGTTTTGAAAAAAAAAAAGAAAGTTTTGTCAATCCTTTCCCACAGCTATTTCGTTTTGTAGTTTAATAGTACATTGAAATGGCACATGAAAGCTTTCTCGTGGGTACACATTCATTGAGGTACATGAAGCATGACATAGAGTTAAATGAGACTGCTAATTGAACTGCATTTAAAGGTAGCATAAAAAGCAATGGGTACTGGGCATTACCATATTTATTAAGCAATCCATCTGAGTTTAGTTAATATGCACATGTTGGTGATCATCTGTACAATTTGTGCAGTGGGCAGGGAGAAAAATGGAAATGAAACTGAATACAATATGGCTCTGTCTTAATAACATGGTGGTTTGGAAAGAGAAATATAAATGGCACACTTCAAACTTTTCTCCAAGTGACATTTAAGCATCAAGTGCTAGGATAACACCAAAAAGATACTCAGAGAGTCACAAACTTACTGGCTAACTCTGACGTTAGTGTTGTTATTTCAGTGGGCTGATCTCATAACATGCTGTATTTGCATTTCAGAAGTGATACCACTTTCAGCCACTACAAGTGCCTAGTTAAGGTTCCAAACCCCAATTCTTTTCTGAAAAGTTCTGAAAACAATGTTGAGAAATAATGGCACCTAGTGAGGTTTGTCCTGCAGTTCTGAGAAGCCCAAAAAAGTATGAATGATACCAATAACAATTCCTTTTGTAATAGAAGAGGCTGAAAAATAACAAACTGCCAGTCTGACCTCAGAGGCTGAGAAATCATACAAACACTTCTGAAATTTATAAAGGTAGATTTGTTGCTCAGAATTTATGTCAAGCGAAAGTAGTAGGAATGTTTTCATTGGGTAATTAGAAAAGTAAGCCAGAGTGGGGAGATGCACTTGGCTTGTTTAAATTTTAAAAAGGCATTTGTTAGGAAACTTTTATAAAAACATAGTGCACAGATTGGCCTTATGGCTCCGTCTCTGCAAGTTGCAATGTATAAACAAAATGGCAGATATGATTGTCCTTGTAGGGAGTAAGTACAACAGCTGGATTTTAGGATGCAGATCGAAGTATTAAATGGATTTGATCCAGAAGAAAGGATGGTTACTATCCTGATGACGCAACAAGTGGTGGTTCATGTAAATGAAATGCCAGCCTTTTTCTGTTAATAAAAAATATACAACCAGGTAACCACTCAAGAATAGGCAGAAAGTGTAAAGGGATTTGGGACTTTCATGTGTCCCTGCTGATTCCAGTCATTGTTATTGTCCTTGTAAGTAGAAATGTATAACTGTCTAGAAATAAAAGTATGCATATTTGCAGATGACATTAAGATATATATATATATATATATATATATATATATATATATATATATATATATATATATATATATATATAAATATATAGTGTCTGACAGGTAAGAAGGGGCTACAGAAGAAGATCACTATTTTTAAATAGGAGGTTTGAAAATGATAAAACTAATTGCTAATATGGTTCATAGGGAATGCTGGTGGTTGAATGCTGAAGTCCAGGAAGTAATCAAAAGAATGAAGGAGTGTAAGAAGAAGTGGGAGATAGAAAAGATGGACCAAGCTAAGAAGGAGTACTGGTTGGCTAATAAAAAAGCTAAGACAGCAGTTGTCATAGCAAAGAATACAGTGGGAGAGAAACCAACTTCTGGAAAGTGACTCAGCAGATGGGACAAAGAAGCTCTATCAATTTGAAGGGTAACAACAGAAAGATAAAAGATGATGGTCATCAGACACCATTCATAAGGGATGCTGTGATGCCCGTGCCCTGGCCCACAATCAAGGAGCCTCAATCCTCACCACTAACACCAGTGAGGGGCATCTCATATAGAAGGAAAGGATAACAAATACACACAGTAAAGTGCAATTTCCCTTAAGAGCACACAGAGATCACGGTCAGTCCAGGGCTGGTCGCTCCCTCGCTCTTCAGGTCCCTAATAAGACTCCCCACTGGCACAGCTATAGGGACCAGATCTCAGCCTAGTGTGCAAGGTAAAATCACCAGCACCCTCTCTGTCCAACCAGTGTTTTGTGTCCCTGTCCAAGTAGCTGACACACACACACACACACACACACACACACACACACACACACACACACACACACACACACACACACACACACACACACACACACACACACACACTTTGAGAAGAGTTTCTACAGCCACACAGACACTCCTGGTAAAGGCTGGCACAGGTTCTCCAGCTGTGCCCATTTTACCCAGACTATATGGTAGAAATCACTGCCACCACCCCGCTAATATTTATCAGCTACTCAAAGGCTCTTACAAGGGTGTCCAATTGTTACTGTGCACTATTATTATCCAATTGGTAGTATAGCCCATGGCTAAAGATATTGGAGTGGCTTTGTACAATTTTACCAAAGGCATGCAAGTACTCTAGAGAGCTTAAATTATCTCTACAAAAACAGCCACAGTTGAAAGGTTTTAAAATATTTAATAAAAAATAGTAAAAACACAAGACAATACATTTTACTACACAGTGCTAGTCAAGAGTTCAGAGATTACAGAGAAATACTTAAAATAATTCAGAAGTACAGTTCTGATATCACAGAAAAACACCTAGTCTAATCTTTCTAGTTTCTAGTTATTTCTAAGAGAAAACACAAGTCTTGAACTGCCCAACCTCCTAACCTACATTCAGCTCTGCCTCTGCCATTTGATATATTACCTCCCCAATAAGACAAAAATGTTTAATGCTCTCTGATTCTCTTTGTTTTTAAAATCACATTCCTGGTTCACATTACATCATTCTTCACACTTTCCTGGGGTTCCCCAGGCTAACAGGCTACATTCTTTAGTAAGCTCACACCAGGTCAGGAAGCAAAGCCATTAAGGACATTTATGCATTCAAATTCTGGCCATTAAATCTGGTCTTAAAACAATAGCAAGAATTCCTTCATCTAGACCAGCCGGAGCCATTTTACATCAAAGGGTCACAACATGCTTTACTTGGCCAGCAGAGTGCACTGTTGTTAGATTTTTTTCAGTTCCACATGTAACACTATTTTTACCATTTAATTCAACAAGCCTGTGGTTTGCATTAATATTTACAGATGACAGAATTATCTCCAAAATTTTATCTGGCTAGGCTGGCAGCCTTCATCCATCTTCACCCAATCTTCACAGATACCAGCAACAATCTGCTCACTATTCCAGAGGATATAAAGGCAGATTGAAGGAGTACTTCCCTGTGAACCATATTACCAAACCTGGCTCAGCCACTTATCAGTTCTGGTAGAGCTTCTTTGTGAAGAAAAACATACAGAAGATGTACTGTCCAATGTACAGCCTATGATGAAATAGGAAAAAGCCACCCTAGGAAAAGAACAAAGAACAGTAAGGATAATGAAATTAAGGAAGGCAGAAGGCTATGAACTCACAGCAGATATGATCAAGATGTTGGACCCATTAAGGAAGAAATGACTCTTGAGGATACTCATCAAAGTATAAACAGATTGGTGTATCCAGGATGGCTGGAAAATAAGAATTTTATTGCCAGTGTAAAAAAAGTGATATTCACAACTGTGAACTTTATAGAGTATCAAACTCCTGTCACCCTGAATGAAAGTGCTGGAGAGGGTGACTGATAAATGAATATGAGGAATAATAGAAAGTAAGATGGAGATGAACAAGTTAGACTTTGATCAGAAGTGGTACAACTAGCCTGGTGTTTGCTGTGACACAATAATGGAGAAGAAACTGGAGATGAGGAAATAATTCAAATGGGCATTCCTACACTTGGAGAAAGAATATGTCAAAGTTCCAGGAAAGCTGAATTGGGCAGTCCTGCAATGGTTCAAAGTCCTGTTAACATTAGTGAAGATTATTTACAATGTCTCAATGACACAAGTATAATAGTAGTTGGACTTGTAGAGGGCATCCAAGAGGAGTGAGCATCCATTAGGGTTCAGCTATGAGCCTACTCCTGGTCATACTGGTGACAAACTGCATTAGCAAACAGGTCAGAGGGGACAGATCAACAAATCTGCTGCGTGCAGACAATTTAGCACTACAAGCAGACTCTGAACAAGAACTTCAGAAAATGATAGGGAACTGGAATGCAAAACTGAAGGCACATGAGACGAAACTGAGTACAGGCAAAGCAGTGGTCTTGGTAGCAAGTGGTGGAATCAGAAGAAACTAAAAACTAAAACTGTGGGACAGGTTAACAGCTTCAGGTATCTGGATGGTGTGGTTGGGGAGAAGGGAAGTCTGAATAAGGATGTCAAATTAGAATCAGAGAGATTCAGCCAACTGGAGGAAAATGTTGGGGATAATATGTAACAGAAGAGCACCAAATAAGCTGAAAAGCAAGGTGTATCAAACTATGGTGTAATCAGCATTTCTTTATGACATAGAAACCTCAGTATTGAAATAAGAGTAGCTGAGGTAGCGTGAAGTGATAGAGATGAACTGCCTGAGATGAGTAGTACGATGCATACCATGCGACAGATGAAAAAAAGGAAAACATCAGAGTGTAAGCCAAAGTAGCACCGATTAAAGAGAAGATTAAGGGAAAACACATTATCATGATTTGGTCACATGTGCAGGAAAGCAGATAATTTTGTAAAGAAGATTTTGGACAGATAGGAAGAAGGTAAGAAAAGATGAAGATTTCCAGCATAGAAATGAATTGACTACATGAGAGACCCCATGCAGCAGTAAGGTGCGACTGTAGAAGACGTTAATAGAGTGTTTTTTAATTGACAGAGGTAGCAACAGTTGATGTGACACCCTGACCCTTTGTAAAAATGTGAAAAGGTAGGTTGATGATGATGATGACTGATAATTGAAAAAGAGAGGATGGATGGTCAGAAGGAACATAATTTATATCACGATAAAAAAATATCTAGTAAACTAAAATCCAGCCTAAGAGTATGCAACTGTGTTTGGGGGGCAGGGGGGAACTAACAGCAACAAAGCAGAAAACAATATCAATATATTTATATTAGATGATTTAAAGGCAGGTGAGCAACATGACAGAATACCCATAGATCATCAATGAAGAAACTAATAAGATGGATTACAAAAAGAAAAGCTTCCAGCAGCATAACAGGGTTATTCCCCTGGTAATTTCTTCCAGGGAGGATAAAAAGCATACATTAACAAGAGTTTAAATAGCACAATTAAACTTATTGAAGCAAATAATTCAGGTCTATTATTAATAATTACATCTTTTTTTGATAAAATTGTGGTTATTCAACCTCGAAATGCCTAAATCCTTGGGAAGTCAGTAGCCAAAGCAGTGACACTCCCAAGATAGCAAAAACACTATTTTTTTGTTGGGATCAAACAATTCAGAGTTCATGCAAACTTGGAAAAGAAGAAGAAATTAAAAAAATGTAGCACTCACTTTTTTCTCTTCTACAAGTCTTACCATCGTGACAAGATGCTGCCAACCTTCTACATTCAACGTTCTAAGCATTGGCCACTTATATGGTGGCAAACAGTAGGGAATCCCAATAATTCTTATATGTATGTATGTGTGCTTACTTTTGCATGTATTTGTGTGCATGCCAGAGCCAGTCTAATAAGCATTTTGATATTATAGCCTCTGGTTATAAAAATAGCCATAGTTTTTTCATTCTTTTCAAGGAAGTAATCTGTTGGACTACATAGTTTTCCAATTGTTAAAAATTCAACAAGAAGTAATGAGGCCACCAAAGAGGAGGGATGGCAACCTCAGCCAAGTAAATAGTCCAAGCTAAATGTAGGTTTATAGAAACAATGATTTATTGAACTGCAACTTATTGCAGCTTTAACTCATTGAAGGGGTGAGTGTAAATGTTTTAACTTTTTTCATTTCCCTCCTAGACTGTGTAAATCATAGCTAGTACATTTAAATTAGGGGATGTGATACATGCAGCCTCCATTACACCCATGGCAGAGTTTGTTTACCCTTATAATTTTACACTTATTATTTCATTGAGTTAAAATTGCAGAGAGCTGTGGCTTGATAAGATGATAGGAAACCAGGTCTGTGAAAAAGCTTAATTGCAACAAGAAAACCAGGAACACTTAACAGAGTAAGATCTGGAAAAATCACTATTGTAGACTAACATACATGAGTAAAAACAAATGTATTTTCTTTAAAATGTAATGCAAAAGATTTACAAGCCTTGGCACACCCCTTGCATAAAAAATGTGAGAAAATACATCTGCCAATAGTGGACAAGACAGACATTCCTTCCAGCAGGACAGTACCCACCAACCACTGATCTCCTTTAGACACAAATAGTTGTATTTTGAAAGTGTCATTTATCATGAGGGGATCCCAGTATATCCCTAAACAAATTCATTCTCACGTCCAATACTGTAAGACAGCAGCAAGAAGACATCTCAAACCACTCAAACCACAAACCTACCCTGAATAAATGTTACCAGTTCCACTAAGAGTGTTAGAAAATCTCTCCAAAGTTAAACTTGACTCCTGCAAATAACAATTACAGGTTACTTTTCGTATTTTTTGGAGGGGGTATTTTTATTCTGTGACTTGGTTGCTGATTGACTTGTAACTCAACCCTTCATAGTGGAACCTACTTTTGATAAGTGCTGTTATCTTGTTTTTTCGTCTTTATTTCCCTTCCTCAGACTTGCTTTGTACTGAAATAACAGTACATTGCAGTTTTAATTGTAATGAAACAACTCATTGAGATCTCTGATTTTGTTTGCTTTGTTAGTAAATCACATCTGAATGCAAGATTCAATAAATTGCACAATAAAACTCCATGGAATACTAAGGCTCATAGGTACGTTTGTGCTTACTAATCTTACACCCAAAAGAGACCATCAAGAAGCTCAGACACATCCACCACTACTGGTGGGAAACCTGCAATGCCTACTTTTAAGTAGACTTCCTCCACATATTCCTGGTGAAAATTTGTGATCATCCATCCAGTCATCCAAACTGGTTTTAATGGTTATTAGAGAAGTCCTTTGCTTGATTGGTAAGGGTAGCCTGTTCCAGAAATGGGGTATATGTTGGGTTAGATATCTGTCATGCCAAATGATCTTGCTCATGTGACAGTGTAGGTTTAGTATCTAGAAAGGGTACATTATCACTTATTCTACTTACGTGAAGGAATTCAAAGAATGCTGGATCACGCAGAACATGGAAAGCTAAACAGACATCACCCCTCAGGAGTCCGTATTACACAGAGAAGAGTGATAGAGATTTAAATCTATCAGAGCAACTAAGGGTACTGAAATCTGAAATCTTTTAGGTGAGAAAATGTTGACATCTCTCAAACTAGTTTAGGTGGCTGGTGATGTACATGCCAAAGGGTATATTATCCTTAATAATGGGCCTAACAAGAGATGAATAAACTGGGATTATAAATTTGGCCAACCTTGAAGAGATGCAGCAGAGGCAAATTAATTTTCTAATCAGCACAGAGATGTGGTGGTCAAAGGAGTCTCTTATCAGCATATAAACCCAAGCTGTTGTCGACTGTCTCAAATTTAAGAGGAATGTTATTTATGGTAAGCAGTAGTGATGCTAGATTCAGCAAAGTAAACTATGAAGTATTTCTTAGTAGGGTAATCCCACGATTAACACACCAAGTATTTGTTTGGTCCAGTTCTTGCTGGATAATTTGAATATCAGAATAGGATTTGATAACCACTTCTTGCTTGCAATCATCAGCAGACTTGGCTAGCCAAAGTCCCTTGATATTGGCAGTTTTTATGTCACAGAAATATATACTAAAGAGGAGGAGACCTAGGACACAGTCTTGTGGGACACCACTAGTAACATTTTTCTGGCTAGAGCAAATACCCCCTGTAACACCCCTGCACTAGCCCAGTAATCAAGGAGCCTCAATCCTCACCACTGGCAACAGTGAAGGATGTACACAATGGAAGGATGACAAGTACACACACAGTAAAGTACAATTTTCCTTAAGAGCACACAGAGATCACAGTCAGTCTGGGGTTGGTTTCTGCCTCTTTCTGCAGATACCCAGTAAGACTCCCCACTGGCACAGCTCTAGGGTTAAGATTTCAGTCAAGTGGTCAAGTCAAAACCTCCAGTACTCTCTCTGTCCAACCAGTGCTTCGTGAGTCTGCCCAAATAGTTCACACACACACACACACACACACACACACACACACACACACACACACACACACACACACACACACACATGACACTCCTGGGGAAGGTTAGCACAGGTTTACTAGTTATTCCCCCTTCGTCCCAGACTATAAGGTAGTTATCACTGCTACCAACCACTACTTATCAACTACTGTAAGGCCCTTACAAAGAGTGCCCAATCCTACTGTGTAATGTTACTATTATCTAAATGGTAAGTGTGACCAAGAACAAGGCTATTGGAGTGGCCTATACAGTATTATCAAATACATATATCAAGTACCCTAAGAGCTTAAATATCATTAAACAAACAAGCCCCAATTAAAAGGTTTAAATATATTTAATAATAAATAATAAAAGAACAAGACAATACTCAAACAACACAGTAACTACAGAGTTTAGAATCACAGGAAATATTTTAAAACAACATTGCAGGACAGCCTCAAATAAATAGAGAAAACATCTAAACTAATCTTTACTATATTCCTATCTATATCTAAGATACATTACTGTACAATAGTTGCTTACTATTAGCAAGGCAAGTGCAGATGAGGGGATGTTCTTGCTAAGTCAAAGACAAGGTGCAAAATGCCCAGTCTCTCTCTCTGAGAGAGTTCCTAAATTAATATCACATATTACTGCTGGGATAGCTGGGATGACATCACTCTTTGTCACCTGGCTTCAGTTCCCAGGCTAATAGATACTTAATGAAATTTAACATTTCTATTTGAAAAATCCATATCTCTCAGATGTTTGCTCAGAACTGGAAGTTGTAAAACAATTAAACACTTTTACATTTGAAACCTAGTAATTACTTCTTTTTCAAGACAATAAGAAAACCTCTAGCTCTAGACATTGTGTCTACTTACTGACAGCTAACACTCGTAAAACACTTTACTTTTCAACTTATTTTCTTGAAGTTTTGCAAGTTAACTCTGTATGTTTCAGCTTCATACATTTGCACAGGTATATAGTTTATGTACATTTCTGTTCTTTTCCAGTAGAGTACACTGTGGTCACATTCCTGAAGCTCAGTACATAACATACAGCTCAACGCACACTTCTGCAACAGTAGTTTAATATACATATAACATATAGTTCTCTTATGAATAATATTAATATTCACAAATGGCACACGACTATCCACAAAATTCCAGATAGCTGGGCTTGCAGTATCACATTTCTCCCCTCCCTGAAAACTCAAGCAAGTTTTTCAAGTGACACTTGAGAAACGCTGCTTGAGAGGGTGAACCTATCAGGGAATACCTTACCCCAGTCCCTGTCCTGAGAGCCCATCTGCATTGGCATTGCTAATTCCACTGCTGTGTTGCACTGTCATATGCTTGCAACCCTAGACTCCACCTTAGTAACTTGGCATTTTGCTGGCTGGCTCGATGTAGCCATGTTAAGGGATTGCCATCTGTAACTAACATGAATTTCCTTCCATACAGATAAGGCTGAAGTTTCTGCAGTGCCCATACTATGGCTAGGGATTCCTTTTCTACAGCCGCATAGCATTCCTCCCTGGGTTGGAGCCTATGACTGAGATAAACCACTGGGTGCTCTTCTCTCTCTGAAGAAACCTGGCTAAGTACAGCCCCCACCAAATGGTTTGAAGCATCCACCTGCACAACAAATTCTTTGCTGTAATCTGGACTGGTGAACACAGTGGGTCCTCCCAAATCTCCTTTAAGCTTCTGGAATGCCTGCTCACATGCTGGGGTCCACACTGCCTTATCTGGCCAGTTTTACCTTGTCAGGTCTGTGAGGGGAGCAGCTATGGTACTATAACTGGGGATGAACTTTCTGTAGTATCCTGATGTCCCTAAAAATGTTCTCAGCTGCTTTTTGGTAGCACTTCAGGCCATGCCTGAATGGCTTCCACTTTGGAAGGTTCTGGCCTGATCATACCTCTCCCCACTCTATGTCCCAGGTAGGAGACCTCTGCCATACCCACCTTGCTGGGCTTAATGGTCAACCCTGCCCTCTGTAGTCTGCCCAGCATCTCCCTGACATGCTGAAGGTGCTCTTGTCGGGAATGGCTGTTAATGGCAATATTATCTGGGTAAGCAAAGGCAAAATCTCCTACTCCTGCTAGGATACGATCTACCAGCCTCTGGAAAGTCACTGGGGCATTTTCCATCCCAAAGTGCATCTTCGTGAACTTATACAAGCCAAAAGGACTCACAAAGGCTGACCTCTTTTTAGCACTGAGAGTCAAGGGCACTTGCCAGTAACCCTTTGTTAGATCAATAGTGGTAAGATACTTAGCCCCATCCAGCTGCTCTAGGGCTTCATCTACCCTAGGCATGGATAAGCATCTGACTATGTGTAACTATTTAATTTCCTGTAGTCCACATAGAATCTGGTGCTACCATCCTTCTTTGGTACTAACACCACTGGGGAGGCCCAGGGATTGCTGGCCTCCTGAATTACCCCTAGTTCCAACATTTCCTGTATCTCCTCCCTCAGAATCTATTTGACTCTCTCAGGCACCCTATGAGGTGCCTGCTTAATAGGCCTTTGGGGTTCTGTTTCAACATGGTGCTGTACCAGGTAGGTGCTCCCTGGTTTCCCAGTGAACATGCCCCCAAACTCCTGTAACACTGTTCAGATTTCTTGAACCAGGGTAGGGGATAGCTGCTGGGTCATTGCTACCCCTTCCACTGAGGTGTCAGTCCGAGCCTCATTGAGATCACTCACCAGATCCTCCTCAGACTCCTCCTTCAATCCATTGCAAAAACACAGCACAAGGGCCTCCCTATCATGGTATGGTTTCATCATGTTAACATTGTAAAATTTGTGCCCCTGCTTCCTGCCTAGCAGTTCTGCCATGTAGTTAACATCACTGACCTTCTTTATCAACTTGTAGGGTCCCTTCCATACAGCCTGCAGCTTGTTGTGTCTGACAGGAATGAGAACCATTACCTGCTTCCCTACAGCATACTCTCTAGCTCAAGCATTTTTGTCATACTAGACCTTTTTCTGCTGGTGTGCTTCTGCCAGGTTCTCCTGGGCCAAACCCATGAGTTCCCTGAGCCTTGTCCTGAGGTTTAGGACATATGCTGCAACAGACTGTTTGTGGAATTCACACTTACCCTCCCACTCATCTCGTATCAAATCTAGAAGTCCTCTCATCCTATGCCCATACAGCAACTCAAAGGGTGAAAAACCTATGGATTCCTGGGGAACCTCTCTGTAAGCAAACAACAGATGTGGCAAATATTTGTCCCAGTCCCACTTAAACTGGTCTGCAAATACCTGTAGCATTGTCTTGACTGTAGAGTTTAACCTATCAAGAAGACCATTAGTCTGGGGATGGAAGGGGGTGGTCTTTACATGCTTCACCCCACAGTACTTCCACAGACAAGCCAGTAGGTCTGACATGAAATTGGCACCTCTGTCAGTCAGTATTTCTTTGGGAAACCTACCCTGCTGAAAATCTCTAGCAAAGCATTTGCCACCTTTTCTGCCTCAATGGAGGACAGAAACACTGCCTCAGGGTATCTGGTAGCATAATCTACTACTACTAAGATATGTTTTTTCCCCTGTGCAACTTGGGGTACTCAGAGGCCCCACAAGATCCATAGCTACCCTCTGAAATGGCTCCTCAATCACAGGCAAAGGCATCAAAGGAGCTTTCATCTTGTCTCCTGCCTTGCCTATCCTTTGGCACTATTCACAAGTCCTGTAGTACCCTGTCACATCCCTGGAAATCCCAGGCCAATAAAAGTTCTGCATAATACGTCTCTTTGTACGTTTTATGCCCATATGACCTGCAAAGTTAATATCATGGACTATGGCTAGAAGTGTCAGACGGTAGGATCTGGGCACTACCAACTGCTGTATTCTCTCACCCTCTAACCCTCCCTCAGGGGTCTACTGTCTATACAGTAGCCCTTTGTCCCAGTATACAGATTCCCCCTTCCCTTGAGAATCAGGTGCCTCACTTGCTACCTCCCTCAGGCCTTGTAATGTAGGGTCTGAGATCTGAGCCTGTCTCACCTCACTCTTTGTAACCTTTCCCAGTTCCCCTTCCACAGGAAGTCTGGTATCCTCTGACAGCGGTGCCTGTCAGCCTGGGTACTACTACTTACCTCTGCCCTTGCAGTCACTCTGTCCAAGGGAACATCAGTACCCACAAGCAGCTGTGGCTCACCTTCAGTCTCACTGCTACAGGGTAGCTCCCTCCCTGAAGTAACCACCTCACCAGTCCTGGCTGCAAGTGTGCGGTCCCACTGGGTCTCCCCCAGTCTACTAGACTAACTTGCTTTTCTCCAAGCCTGACTGTGTGTAACTGCATGAACACATGGTCCTGCATTATCAAAATCATTCTCTGTCAGGACATCTGCAGGGATATCCGCAAGCACACCTATTTGCTGGCTTCCTTTTCCACCCTCCCAGTCAAGGTGAACCCTAGCCAAAGGTATTTGGAATGGGGTCCCTCCTAAAGGTCTCACTGGCATAGACTGCCCAAGCAAGTAGTGTTCCTCTATAACCATTGCAGGCTTCAGAATGGTTAGATCAGAGGCCGTGTCTCTCTTAGCCATGGCCTCTTTCCTATTCACTAAGATAGGATATAACCTCTTGTGGTAGTTTGTTACCCTTGCTTTCTTGAGACAACTTACTGCTGGCATTTTGCATTATGCCAGTGAGACCTTTAGGAGAGACCCCATTCCAAATACCTTTGGCTAGGGTTCACCTTGACTGGGAGGGTGGAAAAGGAAGCCAGCAAATAGGTGTGCTTGAGGATATCCCTGCAGATGTCCTGACAGGTAATGATTTTGATAATTACTTGCTCTCCCTCCTTTTGTTCCCCACTTTTCTCTGTGGACATTTGTATGCTACAGGGCCCCACTGGTTGTATTTAAAACATTCAACCCTTGGTCTTGGACATGTACCTGGACTAGTGGTTTCACCTGCTACTGGTGGACTCTGTTGGGGCAGTCTAGGCTACCCACTATAGGTTTCCTTAGACCCATGAGCAGCAGTGGGTGTCCCTTTCCTGTACAGTGATGCCCTGCTTGCTAGGTATAGGTCTCTCTTCTTCCCCAATTCATCTACAGTATTGCATTGTCTATCAGCTAACCAGATTTTAATGTCCTCAGGCAAAGTGCTAAGGGCTTGTTCCCTCACCAAAAGGTCTGCCAACCCTTCAAAAGTGATGACCTGACATCCATTCACCCACTTATGAATATAAGTGCTTAGTTCAGCAACAGATTCACACATACTTTGTTCTGCCCTGTGTCTATGCTCGCAAAAATGTTTCCTATAAGCTTCAGGTGTTAACTTAAAGTGTTCTAACAAACACATTTTGACTGTAGTATAATTTAAACAATCAGTATCAGACAGTTTAGAAATTGCAGTTACAACTTTACCATGGAAGAAGAGGGTCTGAAAACATACCCAAAGGCCATGGTCAACATTATACTGTTTACATACCCTCTCAAACATATGAATGAAACTATCAAAATGATCCCCCTCTGTAAATTGTGGAAGAAATGTACTAACTTTTTTGCTTCTTGGGGTTTGGTTACTCCCTTCCACATTACCTCCATGACTCTAGCAAAGAGACATAATCTCCTTTTCATATTGCCTCTGCCTCTCATACTCCTCAGCCAGCAGACATTGCAGTTTCTTCATTTTCTTCAGCCTCCAGATGTCTCATTCTCTCTGCTGCTTCTATTTCCAAATGCTTGGCCTCCAATTTAAGTCTCTTTAACTCCCGATGGATTTTTAAGTCCTCTGTGGAAAGGTTGAGCTGTCCATTTTCTGAGAGTTGTACATCTCCACGGCCAGTCTGATTGTACTCCTGGTTGCTATTCTGTGATGCAGCTGTGACTAAAGCTGCAATCATGTCTGCTTTAGTCAGGTTGGCATGCACCAGTCTTTTAGCCTGGCACATCTCAGCCAACTGACTCTTTGTCAGCTTGCCATACTCCTCTGCTGACATGCTTGCCTGCTTTTCTTGAATAACTAAGCTAACAAAAAAAAAATAAAACAATTGTGATATGAACTCTGAATGTTCACTGCATGGCTGATTGAGAGTACAAACACCTTCAGTGACCACTGTATACAGGCTGCAGGAATTCAGTATCCACACCACTACAAGCCAATTAATATGTGACGTGGCTATCTCACCACTATCACCCAAGTAATATGTGATTTGGGTATCCCACCACTGCCAAACAATTAATATGTGATGCCCCCGCACTGACCCAGTAATCAAGCAATCCCCAATAAGACTCCCCACTGGCACAGCTATAGGGTTAAGATCTCAGCTGAGGGGTCAAGCCAAGGCCTCCATCATCCTCTCTGTCCAACTAGTGCTTTGTGTCCTTTCCCAAGTAGCTGACACACACTTTGAGATTTTATTTATATACAAACACACACACATACACACACACACACACACACACACACACACACACACACACACACACACACACACACACACACACACACACACACACACACACACACACAGACACACACACACCTAGGGTAGGCTGGCACAGGTTTACTAGCTATGCCGCCTTCTGCCCAGACTATAAGGTAGTTATCACTGCCACCAACCCCTACTTATTAGTACTATAAAGACCCTTACAAAGGATGACCAATCTTACTGTGTAATGTTACTATTATCCAAATGGTAAGTGTGACCAAGAACAAGGCTACTGGAGTGGCCTATACAGTGTCACCAAATACATATGCAAGTATGCTAAGAGCTTAAATATCTCTAAATAAACCAGCCACAATTAAAAGGTTTAAATATATTTAATAATAAATAATAAAAGAACAAGACAATACTTGCAGGACAGTCTCAAATAAATACTGAAAACATCTAAACTAATCTTTACTATATTCCTATCTATACTGTATCATAGTTACTTACTATTAGCAAGGCAAATGCAGATGAGTGGATGTTCTTGCTAGGTCCAAGACAAGATGCAAAATGCACAGTCTCTCTCTCTCTGAGAGAGTTCTTAAATTAATATCACATATTACTGCTGGGTTATCCTGGATGACATCACTCTTTGTCACCTGCCTTCAGTTCCCAGGCTAACTGATACTTAACACAATTTAGCATTTCTATGTGGAAAAAAGCATATCTCTCAGATGTTTGCTCAGAACTGGAAGTCATAAAAAAATTAAACACTTTTACATTTGAAACCTAGTAATTATTTCTGTTTCAAGACAAAAGGAAAATCTCTAGCTCTAGACATTATGTCTGCTTACTGAGAGCTAACAGAATCGTAAAACACTTTACTTTTCAACTTATTTTCTTGAAGTTTTGCAAGTTCTGTATGTTCCCGCTTGTGCTATCAAAACACACATTTGCACAGGTATATAGTTTATATACATTTCTGTTCTTTTCCTGTATGGTACAGTGTGGTTACATTCTTAAAGCTCAGTACATAGCATACAGTTCAACACACACTTCTGTACCAATAATTTAATATACATATAAGATATAGTTTTCTTATATTTTACAAGTCTATGAATCATATTAATATTCACAAATGACACACGACTATCCACAAAATTCCAGGTAACTGGGCTGGCAGTGTCACACCTACCTTAACAGTATGGGTTCTGTCAGACAGTGAATTACCAATCCAGTGAACTGCATATGGATTAATATTGAGTTGGGAGAGTTTGTCAATAATCCCAGCATGAGAGATAGTGTCAAAGGCCTTGGCAAGACCTAGATAAGCAGTATGGACTGTATGCCCCTTTATCTATGCCCTCAGTAACCCTTTCAAAGAAAGTAACCAAAATAGTGCTGTTCATGAAGTAAAAGAACCAAGAACATAAAACTTCACGTAGTGGTGTATCCAACCCTTTTAAAAAATCAACATGGCTGAACAGGCAAGGTCTGCTTTTTACAAAGCCAAACTAATGTTCAGCTATAACACTTTCCAAAGTCTTGCAAATAATACTAGGAAAGTAATAGGCCTGGAATTCCCAGGGTCAGTGCAACTACCTTTCTCCAGTCCTCAAAGACATAGCCAGTGGAGAGACTCTGGTTGATAAGGTGATGTACCAAATCAGGCACTTACACCAAATGGAGCAACCCCAGAGATTTCTCACTAAAATACAAGAGTGTAAGACAACTAAAGGCCCTATCCCTTTATTCAGTCTCATATCATTTATTGAGAGGGGGACTTATGCCTGACCTACAAAACATCCTCTGATCAAGCCCTGATAAAAACGTTACATATTCGTAAGAAAAACTATACAAGGGTTAGGCATTCCATGGACTTGAACCTTATTTGTGCCTCTAACAGAACTTGCTGGCGAAAGATTTGTATCTCAAAGGCTACCTCATCTATGGAGTAAACTTCCCATCTTCCTAAAAGAAAGCCCATTCCTTACTCTCTTCAAAAAATTGTGGTTAAATGGATGGGGAACTGTAAATTCACTTCTGGGGTATTGCCCATGTCTCTTATGAACAGAGGTAGTATGTAAAATGACTCAGGACTCCAACATTCAAAGATCCACTACCCTGATATTACCCCAATCCCATATCTGGGGAATTAAGATATAATATTTCATATCATGGGTATTATTGGTTAGGCTTGTAAAGGCTCTTGTGCCATTAGCCTGTTAATTGCCTATGGCCCTATGATGGAAAGGTTTGGTTAAGTGGGACTTTAGACTTCTCAGCAAAGAGAAATTAATTTCTTATGATCTGTTGTATGTTAGAAGGAAGTTTCATGTTCAAAGATTACTTTGGATTTAACCATGATGAGACTGGCAGGGTAGAGTGAAAGCTGCACACATAATCTGTATTAGCTTTATAGGCATCTGTGATGTCCCCTCTCTGAGCCAGCAATCAAGGAGCCTGAATCCTCACCATTGACACTGGAGAGAGCGGTTCACATATCGGTGAGCAGTGGTGTGGATATTAATTGAACTTCTGTAGACTGTAGGCAATTGTCACTGAAGCTGTGTGTATTCTCAGCAGCCACTAGGTAAACATTCAGAGTTTCATTTCACAACAGTTTTATTTATCTTTTTGTTAGTTTAGTTTAGTCAGGGAAAGCAGGCAAAGATGTCAGCAGAAGGATTATGGCAAGGTGACAAAGAACCAGTTGGCCAAGGTGTGTGAAGCCAAAGGATTGGTGCATGTCAACCTAACTAAAGAGGAAATTATTTCAGCCTCAGTCGCAACTAAAACCAGCAACCAGGAGAATAACCAGTCTTGTGATGGGAGTTTGCAACCCTCAGAAACAGGACAGTTCACCTTTTCCTCAAAGGACTTAAAAATCCTTCTGGAGTTAAAGAGATTTGAATTACGTAAATAAAATTGCCAAAGATTCCAAAAACAACCACAAGGCATTCTATAACTATGTTAAGAATCTAAATGGCAATGCTCAGATCTGCTCTGAGCTAAAACAGAATGGCATTAAATATACTGATCCCAAGGATATCGCCAATATCCTAGTAGATCGATTCAGTGCCAACTTCACCCCCCTCTCACCCCCTAAATGGCCCATCTCAATACTGGAAGATTGCCAAATTCTGGTAATAATGGCCACACAGGTAAAAAACACACTCTCCAAAGCTAAGAATACAGCATCCATGGGACCAGATGACATCCTGGGCTGTGTACTACATGAACTACAAAATGAACTGGCACCTCACCTAAGTGTCATGTTTAATAATACCCTCACCTCAGGCTTCATGCCCACTGAGTGGTGCACAACTACAGTTATCCCATTCCACAAGGGGGGATCCACATTGGATCCCGGGCACTACCACCCCATCAGTCTGATCTGCAAGGCCATAGAATGTATTATTATGGAACTTATAAACAAAGACATTGGCAACCTTAAAACACTGGATCCCACCCAGTTTGGGTTCGTGAAGGGCCAATCTTCTCTCCTGAACCTGATTGACGTCTTCGAATCAATCTCTAGAGCCGTGGATGAGGGTAAGGCAGTCCACACAGCCTATCTGGACCTCGCCAAGGCCTTTGACTCCATCCCCCACTCTGGAATCATAGATAAACTTACTAAGCTGGTCATTAATCCCTACGTCACTCGATGGGTTGCCAACTGGCTTACTGACAGAACCCACACTGTAAAAGTAGCTGACTCCAAATCCAGCTCCAGACAAGTGACAAGTGGAGTACCTCAGGGTTCAGTCCTGGGACTTCTCTTGTTTGGCATCTACTTCTATGAAGTACAGGCCAACACTAAGGTACTCTGGCTAACAAAGTTCACAGATGACTGCAAATTGGGAGCCATTATTGAATCCCCAAATGATGTCAATACTCTACAAAAAGGCCTTACAGAAACAGATGCTTGGTGCCAGAGCCATGGGCTCAAGCTCAATGCCAAGAAATGTATAGTTATCCCGTTTGGGAAAAACATGTACCCATGAATTACCACATAGGTGGCAGTACACTAAACACCAAAAGTATGATAAAAGACTTAGGGACACAGGTGGACAGTGGTTTCATCTTCAATAACCACATCGCCACAACAGTCAGGAAATCCTTTTATGTGGCACACCTCATCACTAAGGGCTTTTCATCCAGAAAAAAGGAGGTCATTGTCCCACTGTACTCATCCCTCATTAGACCAATTATAGAATACAACACCCCATTTGGTATGTACCACTCAGGACATCTGCAACAACTGGAAAGGCCACAGAAATACCTCACTAAGAGAATCACAGGCCTAAAGCAGATGCCCTATGCTGACCGCCTTAAAAAACTCCAGCTATACTCTGTCGCATATCGTTTACTCCAAGGCGATCTCTGCTTAACATGCAAGGCCATGTCAAACCCAGAGCTGTTGGACATGCTACACTTAAAGAAATCCCAATCCCTCAGAGCCACACACTCCAGGGATCTAAACCTTGTCATCACAATAAACAAAACATGCTAGAGGGATAGGCTCCTGACCCAGAGACTCCCCAGACTCTGGAATAGACTGCCCATACATGTCAAGCAGAGCACCTCTTTTGCCCTCTTCAAAAGGAACCTTGATGATTGGATGGGAGAAAGGAAATTCACCCCGGGGATCATGTCAGTCGCCCTGCTAGACAGGGGTCCAGGGAAGTAAATAGCGTGGGAAGAAATAGCCAGGGAATTGTTATGGCTAGGCTTGTATAGGCCCTAGGGCCGATAACCTAGTATGAACATATGAACCTATGAACTGGAGGCCAAACATTTGGAATTAGAATCAACAGAGAGAGACTGTGGCATTTGGAGGCCAAAGAAAATGAAAAACAGATGGAATTAGAATCAGCAGAGAAACTGTGGTATTTGGAGGCTGAAGAAAATGAGAAGCAATGTAAACATGAGAGGGGAGATGCTGACTCTTCACCAGGATCATAAAGGTTCATAGGTTCATAGGTTCATAGGTTCGTACTAGGCTATCTGCCCTAGGGCATTTATAAGCCTAGCCAGAGTGTATGTGGCTTACACCACCCCTTAAGGATGAGAATACTTCGCCCTTTCAGGGTTTAGTTTACTATGCCTCTGTCTAGTAGTGACAAAGAGATGACCCCCGGGGTAAACCTACGATCTCCCATCCACTCGTCGAGATTTCTCTTGAATAGAGTCAGTGAGGGGCTCTGCCTAACATGGACTGGGATTCTGTTCCAGAGTGTAGGGAGCCTCTGGGTTATGAATCTGTCCCTCCAGCACGTTCTATTTATTTCTGTGTTGAGGTTTAAGTCACTTGTTCTCGTGGCTCTGATGGATTTGGATTTTCTGAGGTGGAGCATGTCCATTAATTCAGGATTGGACATGGCCTTGTACGTCAGGCACAGATCACCTCTGAGTAGGCGGTATGCGACTGAATAGAGCTGGAGTTTTTCAGTCGGGCAGCATATGACATATGTTTAAGACCCTTTATCCTCTTGGTGAGGAACTTTTGGGGTCTTTCTAACTGCTGCAGGTGTCGGGTGAGATACATCCCATATGGGGCATTGTACTCAATCATTGGCCTGATAAGAGAAGAGTACAGGGGCACAATGACCTCTCTTGATCTAGATGTGAAACCCTTCATGATAAGGTGGGCAATATAGAAGGTCTTCCTAACCACTTTGGCTATGTGAGTGTCAAATGAGAGGTTACTGTCAACCTGGGTCCCTAGGACCCTGATTACCTCTTCCGTACTTAATGGATTACCACCTATGTGGTAATTTGTCGGTACCTTGTTTTTCCCAAAGGGTATGACTATACATTTTTTGGCGTTTAGCTTAAGGCCATGGCTCTGGCACCAATTATCCGTTTCTATGAGGCCTCTCTGAAGGATGTTTGTGTCCGCTGGAGTATCAATTATGGCCCAGTTTGCAGTCATCTGCGAACTTTGTCAGCCACAATCCTCCTATGTTTGCCTGTACCTCGGAAAAATAAATGCCGAACAAGAGGGGTCCCAGGACTGAGCCCTGTGGGACACCGCTTGTGACTGGCTTAGAGTCTGACATAGCTCCAGCAACTCTGACCCTGTGGGTTTTGTCCTTGAGCCAGTTTGCAACCCATCTTGTGACATATGGGTTTACATTTAAGCTGGTGAGTTTGTCTATGATGCCCGAGTGGGGTATTGTGTCAAAGGCTTTGCAAGGTCAAGGTAGGTTGTGTGAACTGCCTTACCCTCATCAATGGCCTTAGTGACTGTTTCAAAAAAGTTGACCAAGTTCAGAAGGCAGGATCTGCCCTTGACAAAGCCAAATTGGGTAGGATCAAATGTCTGTAGGTCCCCAATGTCTTTGTTTATGAGTTCCATAATGATCCTCTCCATAGCTTTGCAGACCAGGCTCATCAGGCTTATGGGGCGGTAATTTCCAGGGTCCGTAGAAGCACCGCCTTTGTGAAGTGGGACCACTGTTGCCGTCGCCACTCTTTGGAGTGTATCCTGTGGTAAGGCTAAGATTAAACAGCAGCCTTATGTGTGGGTTTAGTTCCTCTTGGAGTTCATGTAGCACACAGCCGGGACACCATCCGGTCCCATTGATGCTGTGTTTTTAGCTTTAGAGAGGCGGCTCTCACCTGGGCATCTGAGATGTTAGGGAGGCTACACTCTGCTGGGATAGTTATTTCTCCTTTTGGGGGAGGGAGGAGAAATTTGCACTGAACCTGTCTGCCAGAATGTTGGCAATGTCAGTGGGTTCAGTGTATTTTGTGTCATTTTGGACTAACTCTGAGCATATCTGGGAGTTTCCACCCAGGTTTCTAACATAGCTAAAGAAGGCCTTGTGATTGTCTTTTGTGTCATTTGCGATTTTTCTCTCAAAGTTGGCCTTGGATGATTTTATGAGTGATCGTAGTTTTTTGCTAGTACTGATCAGAGATGCCTTACCTTTTAGGGATTTTGCTCTGTCATGTAGTAGCTTCCTCCTTCTGTTGTAAAGTTTGTTTATGGCTGGGGTCCACCAGATGGGTCGCCTGCCTTTGGAGGAATTTGTCTTGGTTTTATTTGGGATTGCATGATCCATGCATTCTTGAAGGTGCCCATAGAAGGCATTTGCAAAGGATTCAGCAGTGTGGGTTGTGGTTTCCACTGGCCCAGGGGCCTTGACAGATACCACTTCAGTCTTAAGAAGTGTGAAGTTTGCTTTTGAGAAGTTCTTCACTGTGGTCTTTTGTGCAGGGGGTGGGGGCGGGATGTGGATTTCCAGTGAGATTAATTTATGGTCTGATCTTACCAAAGAGGGATATACTTCCGGTGTGGAGCATTTTGTCCCCATGTTTGTGATGATCAGGTCTAGTATATTGTCTCCTCTTGTGGGAATGGTGACTAGTTGTTCCATTGCATTTGAGTTTATGAATTCTAAGAACCTTTGGGCTAGAGTGTTGGGGCTTGAGTTATGTTCCCAGTCTATGTTTGGGTAGTTGAAGTCTCCCAAAATGATGGTATTTGGAGAGACATTCATACTCTCCAGTGTCTTCAGGAAGGCTGTGTGGGGTTCCTGAGTTTGAGAGGGTGGTCTGTAGCATGCTACAAACTGTAAGGCAGTTTTGCCTATGGTTAGTTGCACCTGGATAGTCTCCGATGCTTCGTGCGTTGCCACTAACCTGGAGGTGTGGGTATCTTTGATGAAAATGGATACTCCCCCTTCTTTTGTGGTTCTGTCCAAGTTTTGGGGCTGGAAAGCATGATATGAGGTAAAACCTGATAGTGCTGGGGTGCTCTCAGGAGCCTTGAACCAGGTTTCAGTCACTGCACAGACATCGATGTTCTCCATACTGAGGAGGGCTTGGGCGTGCATCTTAAGGTTTAGACTTCTGGCATTGTGCAGCATTACCCTTAGTTTTTTCCACTTGTGTTTTCTAGGGAGGTAGGTTTGTCATTTGAGCCTTGCCTAAAAAAGGCACTATGGGGTGGCAAGAGCCTTGGCCAATATCCGGAAGCCCAGGGGTGACAGGTGCAAACCATCCCTTGCGAAGCAGCGTGGCTTGTCAAGCATGTCATCCCAAGCAGACAGACACTGGATCCCTTAGAATGACACCAGTAATTAAGCCAATTGTTAAAACTGATCATTTTGTCTTTGTACTGTGGCATCATTCTTGGTGAGGGTAAGATGCTGCTCAGGGTCATACCGGCCTGGGCTACATAATCAGAGAGCTCCTCTATGTCTCTTTTCATGTAGTCCAGGGAGGTACGTCTCAGGTCGTTTACACCTGCATGTACAATGACTGAGTCATATTTGTACTTGCTGTGGCCCATCTCAATACTGGAAGATTGCCAAATTCCGGTAATAATGGCCACACAGGTAAAAAACACACTCTCCAAAGCTAAGAATACAGCATCCATGGGACCAGATGACATCCCGGGCTGTGTACTACATGAACTACAAAATGAACTGGCACCTCACCTAAGTGTCATGTTTAATAATACCCTCACCTCAGGCTTCATGCCCACTGAGTGGTGCACAACTACAGTTATCCCATTCCACAAGGGGGGATCCACATTGGATCCCGGGCACTACCACCCCATCAGTCTGATCTGCAAGGCCATAGAATGTATTATTATGGAACTTATAAACAAAGACATTGGCAACCTTAAAACACTGGATCCCACCCAGTTTGGGTTCGTGAAGGGCCAATCTTCTCTCCTGAACCTGATTGACGTCTTCGAATCAATCTCTAGAGCCGTGGATGAGGGTAAGGCAGTCCACACAGCCTATCTGGACCTCGCCAAGGCCTTTGACACCATCCTCCACACTGGAATCATAGATAAACTTACTAAGCTGGTCATTAATCCCTACGTCACTCGATGGGTTGCCAACTGGCTTACTGACAGAACCCACACTGTAAAAGTAGCTGACTCCAAATCCAGCTCCAGAGAAGTGACAAGTGGAGTACCTCAGGGTTCAGTCCTGGGACTTCTCTTGTTTGGCATCTACTTCTCTGAAGTACAGGCCAACACTAAGGTACTCTGGCTAACAAAGTTCGCAGATGACTGCAAATTGGGAGCCATTATTGAATCCCCAAATGATGTCAATACTCTACAAAAAGGCCTTACAGAAACAGATGCTTGGTGCCAGAGCCATGGGCTCAAGCTCAATGCCAAGAAACGTATAGTTATCCCGTTTGGGAAAAACATGTACCCATGAATTACCACATAGGTGGCAGTACACTAAACACCAAAAGTATGATAAAAGACTTAGGGACACAGGTGGACAGTGGTTTCATCTTCAATAACCACATCGCCACAACAGTCAGGAAATCCTTTTATGTGGCACACCTCATCACTAAGGGCTTTTCATCCAGAAAAAAGGAGGTCATTGTCCCACTGTACTCATCCCTCATTAGACCCATTATAGAATACAACACCCCATTTCGTATGTACCTCTCAGGACATCTGCAACAACTGGAAAGGCCGCAGAAATACCTCACTAAGAGAATCACAGGCCTAAAGCAGATGCCTTATGCTGACCACCTTAAAAAACTCCAGCTATACTCTGTCGCATATCGTTTACTCCGAGGCGATCTCTGCTTAACATGCAAGGCCATGTCAAACCCAGAGCTGTTGGACATGCTACACTTAAAGAAATCCCAATCCCTCAGAGCCACACACTCCAGGGATCTAAACCTTGTCATCACAATAAACAAAACATGCTGGAGGGATAGGCTCCTGACCCAGAGACTCCCCAGACTCTGGAATAGACTGCCCATACATGTCAAGCAGAGCACCTCTTTGGCCCTCTTCAAAAGGAACCTTGATGATTGGATGGGAGAAAGGAAATTCACCCTGGGGATCATGTCAGTCGCCCTGCTAGACAGGGGTCCAGGGAAGTAAATAGCGTGGGAAGAAATAGCCAGGGAATTGTTATGGCTAGGCTTGTATAGGCCCTAGGGCCGATAACCTAGTATGAACATATGAACCTATGAACTGGAGGCCAAACATTTGGAATTAGAATCAACAGAGAGAGACTGTGGCATTTGGAGGCCAAAGAAAATGAAAAACAGATGGAATTAGAATCAGCAGAGAAACTGTGGTATTTGGAGGCTGAAGAAAATGAGAAGCAATGTAAACATGAGAGGGGAGATGCTGACTCTTCACCAGGATCATAAAGGTAATGGGGAAGGGAATATCCAAACCCCAAAAAGCAATAAAGGTCAGTAAATTTCTACCACAATTTACAGAGGGTAATAATTTTGATAGATTTATTCATATATTTGAAAGAGCATGCAAACTGTATAATGTTGACCAAGGGCCTGGATATGGTTTCTGACCCTTTTACTCTATGGTAAAGCTGTAACTGCTGTTTCTAAATTGTGTGATATTGATTGTTTAAATTATGATAAAGTCAAACATTGTTTACTAGAATGCTTTAAGTTAACACCTCAAGGTTACAGAAAAATGTTTCATGAGCATTGACACAAGTCAGATGAAAGTGTGTGTGATTATATTGCTGAGTTAAGCACTTACTTTCATAGGTGGGTGACTGGGTGTCAAGTCACCACTTTTGAAGGGCTGGCATACTCTTTTGGTGAGGGAATAAGTCCTTAACACTTTGCCTGAGGACATGAGACTCTAGTTGGCAGACCAGAAGTGCAACTCTGCAGATGAGTTGGGGAAAATGGGATCTCTACTTAGCAATCAGGGTATCACTACACAGGAAGGATATCCATGCTGCACATAGATATAAGCAGACTCATGGTGGGCAGCCTAAACCAGGTAATTTAATTTCAGTATATTTTTCTAAACATTAGCTGGTGTTGAGCTTATCCTCTTGTGTTCTAGTATCCTCTGTTAAAACATATACATTTAATCAGTTACAATATCATCAGGACCCACTGTTGGTACATTTCTTAACACATGCAGCTTTACAAATACATTTTTCAGCACAAGCATCTGTACAAATCAGTTTGATATGCAAATATATAATACTTTACCAAATTTCAGCTAGGTGTGCTGGCATATGTTACACATCCACTACCCTACTTCTCTTGGCATAACTATGCACACAGTATTTCCAAATGCAGCTCTCTGCATCAAGCACAATTACCCATAAGAGCTCAAATGGAACATACTCAGACAAGGGTCTGGTGTTCTCTCTCTCTCCAGAGCCCCAGTGAGACTCCCCACTGACATAGATATAGAGCTGAGTCCTCAGCCCAGTGTCCAAATCAAGTCCTCCAGCACCCTCTTTGTAAAACCAGTGCTTTGTGTCTCTGCTCCAAGCAGCTGACGCACACACACACACACACACACACACACACACACACACACACACACACACACACACACACACACACACACACACACACACACACACACACACACACACACACACACACACACACACACACACACACACACACACACACACACACACACACACACACACACACACACACATCTGGGAAAGGCTGGCAAGGATTTACTAGCTATGCCCCTTTCTGCCCAGGCTATAAGATAGTTACTACCATCAGACACTATGAAGCCAGCTACTTTAAGGCTCTTCCAAAGGTACCCAATTATACTGAGTGAAATTAATATTAATACAAATGATAGGGTGTGACCAACGCAGTAAGGCTTTCAGGAGTGTCCGCAGAGTCACCAAATAAAATATATGTACTATCTTAGGTTAAAATATTTTCTAAAGGACCAGCTACAATAAAAAGTTTAAATATAATTAATAATAAATAATAAAGGAACATGAAAATACTAAATATCTATTTATAATAAACACCAGAGTTTCAATAACAGGAAATATTAAAATAACACAGATGAATAGATTCACAGTGATATAGAAAAAAGTACTTAACTAATCTCACTATATTTTCCTGACTGATCTAAATACTTACTATTCCCTGGTCATTTACTAAAGCAAGGCAAGACAAAGTAGTTGAGGGGTCCTTCTTTGTCAGGTTCCAAAAACAGACTGTTCTAAGACTTCTCTCTCATCTGGTATTAAAACGTTATTTTTGTCCTAGATTACAGAATGACATCACATACATCTGGTAATCTGACTTCTGATTCCCATGCTTTGCCTATTGCTAGAAAACAAACCAGAATTTAGCACGTCTTAGCATACACATAGATTGAGCTTTGCTGATATGTGTTATATCATCTGGAAGCTGTAAAACCATAAACGACGTTCACTCTTCCTACAAGGGCTAGTAAACCATTCTCTGGCATAGACATTTAGTCTCTGGCTGCAATTAGAACTGTAAGATACAATCCTTATGGCCTAAACCAGGTAATTTAATGTCAGGATATTTTTCTAAAAGTTAGCTGGGGCTAAGCTTAACATTTTCTCTTCCAGTATCCCCTGTTCAAACATATACATTTAATCAGTTACAATACAGTCAGAACCCACTGTTGGTACATTTTTAACACAAGCAGCTTTACAAATATATTTTTCAATACAAGCATCTGTAAAAATCAATTTGATACACAAATGACATATAATTCTTTGCAAAATTGCAGCTAGCTGTGCTGGCATATGTTACACATCCACTGTTCTACTTCTCCTGGCTTAGCTGACAATACCTTACATTGTCACAGCATCCAAACAAGGAATATCCTCCCATGCCTTTACACCATATGGGGTATATCAGACAGCTTTTCTAAGTGTGAAACTGCCATTGTTAAGCAAATGGGAGAGAATCACACCAACAGACAGACTGATATTTCTTATGGTTAGCTCACATGACAGCCATGAGACAAGCACAACCATAATATAATAAAGAAAATATTTGTAAGCCTACAGCAGACAGTAGGTCTGCTCATCTATATTAATGTGTAAATAACATGCATGCTGTAAAAAAATGAGACAACTGACTTTAAAGAATTTACAGTGCCTTGTTGTGGTATTTGCTTTCCTTGGCTGTCCAGCTATGTGATTCTCAACCAGGAGAGTAACACAAAGAGGTCATAACTATGCAGTTCAGAAACCCTCATCCTCACCAACGTGACCACCACAGGTGTCTTCCACCTTTGCTGCCCACTGCTCACCTGCATCAAGGAAATTTACCTAGCTGTTGTGAACTTGTACCTTGTACTATTTTATGTATCAGAGAAGCTCCCAATAAACCACAGCTTATCCACATTAAATATTGGCTAGTACTTTATTGCTCCAGTTTTGGTCCCACGTGACTCACCAAAATACCCCTTCTGCACAGAAAACAACATTCCTAACACAAACAAACATTACAGAACAGTTGCTGATAGCACATGAAAGAAAACAAGTACTTGTAACATACACTCATATAACACTTACTTTTAATTGTTTTTTTTAGAGTTTTCACCCTTATGAGCATCACAAAACTGTTCTACTGACACTTGTTTTTTATAACATCCATTGCAAAAATGAATGTCACTTTTTAAGCAATCAGTCACTTTTTGAGCTTTTACAAGATGTGATCTAGACTCCCTCTAACTCTCTCTCCTTTTCTCAAAAAAACACTAGTATAGAAAGAAAAGGAAGAGAGGTAAGCTGTGGAATTAGGGAAAACAATTTAGTGATGTGTGGCTGGTCTAACTACCTCTAAACTGTCAATCACAGCTTGTTGGCAGGATGGGCGATGCAGGATCAGAAATGGAATTGTCATGAGTGGAACACTGAACCAATTTCTTATATAAATCAGGATACCCCACCTAAATTGGGACACTTGAGAGTTATGCCTTCTGTTCCATGCTAATTTAGAAATGTTGCCTTTCTAAGTCTAGTCATTAGCTTAAATGGCATTCCCTTTTCTACTTCACAAATTTCTCTCCAGGAGAGGTTGAAATAAGTCACTTGATAGCTGTTACATGCGTGATATTTTTCTCGTTATGTCATTTTCCATTAGAGCTGAGTGGAGCTCTGGAACTTAGTTTGTGCAAAAAGTGCAATGCAAAACTGAAAAAAAGTTAATCAAAGTTACCCCTTTTCTTTCTAATTTGAACAATCAGTTCACCTGGTGAACCTATCTGATTTCCAGTGTAAAAAAAATCTACTTTATGAATATTTCAACCATTTAATTTTGCCCCTTCCCAAAAAAAGGAATACTAGTATGTGTTCAGTTAGTTTACTGATTTGTATTTGTTACCAATTGAAATTAATTGCACTTTGTTATCCTCTGTAAGCCTGTTGAAATGAAAATTTGACAACTCATACTGAAGCTTCACTGTATGCTAGATTCAAACATAACAAATATAAACATAAATCTAGGGTTCAGGAGACTGCAGTAGCAGTGGTCTAATGGATTACTTGCAGCAAGGTGTTAATTATGAAACTATGACACTACAATAATACATTGTAACCCCTCTCCCACATACAATACTTCTTTATTACATATATTTAAAACTAGTAGTAGAATTTAGAGAGAAAATGACAGACCAAATTACTGAACTGTCATTTGCAGGCAGTCTTCCTAACTTTTGATCAAAGCATGTTAATTTGATCAAATGTTCTTCATGCAAAATGCATTAATACGACACGTCATTGAATCTAGATATACATTTGCAGTTAATTTAGTATTAAAGTTAGGTTTACAGATATTATTTAATGCTAATCATAGAGGGGTATGATCGGGTCTTTGATTGTTACCATGGTATTATGGGTTTGAGGCATGGATACAAAGCAACTCACCTCTAGAGCAAAGCCTGAGAAATAAACCTTGTCATTCATGTTGAGAATGCATAATAATACTTTAATAACTGGTTATAATCAGTGAGACCTGCTCATAACTGTTTGTAGTGCATGGAGTTATATATTTTCCATGTAGTACCAGTTATAAAAAAAAACAAAAAACATACAAAATCTTTTACTGGCTTTGAAAGCCAGTAAAGCACTTAGTGAGTGCTGTCCCATAGACAGCAAGTAAATGTAATTGGTGGAAAAATCCAGGGACAGTTTTTAAATACTGTTCTAGTTTAGTTATATAAGTTACTTACAGACTGATATCTGTAAGCTTCTGTGAACAGAATATGAGGCAAAATATTCAATGATAGTTGAGAGTGAAGGTATGTCCCTTCCGTGTGACCCAACCATAACAGCATTCAGATGGTGTATAATAATTGTTACACACCTCTAAAAGAGCTGTTACATTTAGGTTTTATGCAACAGAAGCATTTTACATGCTTTTTTCCTGATTTTGTAGTGTAACCGTGGCACTCCATGCTCTACAATATTATTATATTGTGTGAAAGAAATAATTTAAAAACCTACAAATAGTAATGATCAAGGTTATATTTCAGGTTAGAACTGATTTAAAATTATTCCTTTTAACTTTAACTCTAAAAGCATAAGTACATATAGATGTGTAAACTAAATAAATAAATAAATGATAGAGGTTCTGTTATGTACCCAAAATATTGACATTTTGAAGCACCCCACTGAAAACAGATGGTTGAACTATTAAAGAAAATCTATTTTTTGCAATGAAAACTTACGATGATCTGCATGTTCATGAATGTAAATGTTCGCAGTTTCATTTCACCATTTTGCAATTTGCTGTTTTGACTTTTCGAGAATTTAACGTATATATGTGTGTTTGTGTGTATGTATCTCCCAACACATTACCACTGTGCTTGAACAACTGTGACTACAAGACTTGAATTGCTTCTAAAATCATCTGGGCCTACAAAGCTGACGTAAGTTTTTTTTTTTTCACTTGCATTGTCTTAGTACTATTTAACACCTCCATGCTGCTTTTATTGATAATGTTGAATTTATCTCTGTTTTTCAGCCTGCACTTATTAAAGAAACTACATCTGTTTGTTACTGTACTGCTCTTAGGTTGTTTTAACAGTATTCTGATATTTCCTAACCTTCTCTGATACTGAGTCTACCAAAGTTATCCTGAGTGTGCCATAATATTTCTATGTTTTGCAAAATTTTTGAATGTTGTGAACATTTTTCAGGGTTAATGAACTTATTTCCAAGGATTCTTGATACTGCAGGAATCCTGACTTTTGTTGTAAAGCATTTGTTACTGCATTTGAGCTAAAACAGTTTATTTTACACTAAGATGGTTCTTTTGCACTCTAATGGGAGCTGAGAGCTGAATTCACCCCATCCAAGTTGGTAATTCCTGGTCAAAAGCATATAGTGTTTTTATCTGACTGGCCTGAGGGTTTAACTTTGTAAAAGTCTTTCATCCTGCTGGTATAAAAGAATTACATTTTTATGAGATTGTGCTTGTGACAGCCATGCCCTGGCCCAGCAATCACGGAGCCTCAATCCTCACCACTAACACCAGGGAGGTCATCTCCGAGAAGAGGAAAATATAACTAATATATACAGTAAAGTACAATTTCCCTTAAGTGCACACAGAGATTACAGTCAGTCTGGGGCTGGTAGCTCCTTTGCTCACCAGGTCCCCAGTAAGACTCCCCACTGGCACAGCTATATGGTCCAGGTCTCAGCCTAATTGGGTAAGCTAAAACCTCCAGTACCCTCTCTGTCCAACCAGTGCTTCATGTCTCTGCCCAGGTAGCTGATACACACACACACACACACACACACACACACACACACACACACACACACACACACACACACACACACACACACACACACACTTTGAGAAGAGGTTATATAGCCACACAGACCTTCCTGGGAAAAGGCTGGCACAGGTTATCCAGCTGTACCCCAATTACCCAGACCATACGGTAGGAATTCTTGCCACCACCCAGTTAATTATCAGCTACTAAAAGGCCCTTAAAAGGGTGTCCAATTATTAATGTGCAATATTATAATCCAATGGTAGTATGACTAATCAGTCTCAATGCTTATTGGAAGGGCTTATTACAATAAACTCTATAAATATATAATGTACTCTAAAGCATACTTTATCTCTACATAAACCAGCCACAGGTAGAAGGTTTTAAAAATATTTAATAATAAATAATTAAAACACAAAACAAAACTACTACACCACAGAGATATCTAAGAGTTCAGAGATCACACATAAACTTAAAATAATACAGTAGTACAGGTCTGATTTCAAAGAAAAATACTTAGTCTAACTTTCTTCTAAGTTTACCTATTCCTAAGAGAAACCACAGCGCTAGAAACTTACATGTGAGCTTAGGCAGAGTGCTGGGTTAGATATCCAAGATCAAAATGCTTACAGCCTCTCACTGAACAATAGTTTTTAAACACTAACCAACAGCTTTGCTGAGGCCCTCCCAAATTACATCATTTTGACACTTAGGTTTTCCCAGTATTAATATTGCATCATCTTGACAACTGGTCTGAGTTCTTAGACCACAAACTGCATTATTTAGCAATCTAACACCTGCTCAGGAACTTTCAACAATACAAGGCATTTCACATATACATGCTAGCAGAAACCAGAGCAATAAAGCACCTTCCACATGTAAATTCTGGTCATAAACTTTAGCCTTAAAACAATGTGCATGAAACCTTCATCTAGATGCACTGGAGCTGACTTGTAAAACATGAAAGGGTCACAACATGCTTCACTGGGCCAGTAGAGTGCAATGTTGTCACATATTTTGCAGTACCACATTTCACAGTATTCTTTTACGCTCAAGAAAACATGCCTGTATTTTACATTTATTTATACAGTTGATAGAATTATGTATCAAATTCTATTTGACTAGGCTGACAGCCTTCGCCCATCTCTCCCCAATTGTCACAGTGCTCATTTATATAGAGCTTGAATGTGCCTGGCTTGGACACCTGTAACTACAAGACTTAGATTGCTTCTAAAACCATCTGGACCTAAAAACTGACAAACATTTTATTTGCACTTGCTCTGTCTCAGTGCTATTTAACACCTCTGTGCAGAATGTATTGATTTGGTTGAAATTATCACTGTTTTTCAGCCTGCATTTTCTAAAGAAATGCCATCTGTTTGTTCCTATATGGCTCTTTGGTTGTTTTAATAGTGTTCTGATATTTCCTAACATCCTTTGATACTACAAAAGGTTTTCTGAGTTTTCCAAAGTTCTCCTGAGTCTGCCAAAATATTTCTAAGTTTTGCAAACTTTTTGTCTGATGTGAACATTTCTCAGTGTTAGTCAACTTATTTCCAAGGATTCTTGATACTGCAGGAATACTGATTTTTTCTGTCAAGCATTTGTTACTGTACTTGAGCTAAAAACTAGTTGCTTTGCATTAATAGGGTTCTTTTGCACTCTGATGGGAGTAAAGAGCTGAATTCAACTCATCCAAATTAGGAACTACCGGTCAAAATGTTATCACATTTTTATCTAATTGGCCTGAGGGTTTAACTTTGGAAAAGTCTTTCATCCTGCTGGTATAAAACCTCATATTTCCACATCAGGCAAAAGTGGTTCCCCATGTTTTACATATAAGCAAACCTCTCCAGTTTAAAATCATCTATAGGAAATACTCTCCATAGTCTCCCAGTGTTTACAGCTGCTTGAACATTTACCAGTTTGTGCAGAGGGTGGTACCACTGCAGGTCATCTAATATTATACTACTAACGCTCCCATGTTGATCCTTAAGTGACTCTGTCCTACTCCTGCCCATCTAGAAATTATTTTTCTTTATCTTACATAGCATGGGCTAGATTCAGACCTGCTGAATCTAGACTGTTTGGTATCACTGTGCTCTTAGACCAGCCATCTTACATTAAGAGGACCTCTCTGCACCTTTGTGACAAAAGTATGTAGCTCAGGACCCATCTGAGTTGGGGATTGCTGGAGAAAGGCTCATTTTGGGGTTTTCTCATTGATAGTTATGTTAAAAACTGTTTAAGTTTGCCTGTATATAAGCACTGCATTTGCGTGGGTTTGTGCTCAGTTTACTGGAACTGCTCAACATTTGCCAACTTTGGCCCTTTAGCTAGAGGTCTGGAGGGCATCTGTACTGAAATTCAGGGCATCCACCGAAAAAAATGAAGAATAAGTATATTTTAAGGCAGCACAGATGTATTTAATTGAATTACTGCTTCATCTGTGCTGTTTGAGACTGCTTTTCACCCTGCACTTTGAAATTGTGTTTCATTGCCTTAAATAGCATAGGCTAGATTCAGACCTGCTAAATCTAGACTGCTTGGTATCACTGTACCCTTATACCAGTCATCTTACATTAAGATGGCCTCCCTGCACCCTCGTGACAGAAGTGAGTAGCTCAAGACCGATCTGAGTTGGGGACTACTGGAGAAAGGCTCAGTCTGGGGCTTTCCCATTGGTAGTTGTGCTGAAAACTGTTTAAATTTGCCTGTATATGAGCCTCACATTTACGTGTCTCTGCACACTGTGCAACAGGGTTTAGAAGTGCCCTGTACAGATGCCAGTGTCTGGGAACACTACTTTTCCCTAGAGACCTTCCAGTAGAACCCCCAAGCTTCTTTGCTGAGCAATGAGCAACTAAATTGTACAATAATCAGTGTTCTCACACTTATCCTCCAGAACCTACTATACACCCACTACCTTTGCTACTCCAATTCAAACTAACCCACTAGTTAAGCCAAAGTCCTAAGTCCAGCTAGCCCACTTCCTTCCCATATACCACATTTAGAAAAATCCTGCCACAACGGATGAGCAGGTTCCAATCATTTCTCTTGCCAGCTTGATTGGTATGGGCATTGGGAGACAATGTAGCAATTGCTCCATGTAAACCGATAACCATTCACTCCTAAAGCAAACTAACATCCTATGTGAGAGACGCAAATACACCATGGAACTAGAGTCAATTCTTTCACATAGAACCAAACTAGATATCCAACAGGTTGTTGTCAGCATGTTTCACCTCTCATGCAAACCTCACCTCTCACACAGAATAAGATCATGACACATAAACCCACATAAGTGGAGATACTCACTAAAAGCCTACCAAAAGAACAGACACCTTACAAATGTACACCACCTACACTCATCACTAACCAACAGGAAATCACTACACATATCAACACACACAAACCCTTGTCTCACCAAATAAGCCCCTTAAGGCAAAACACATCAAATGTTTTAGTCATAGGTGACTCCATACTGAGAGACACAGATGTCCCCCTCACCAGACCGAACATTAAGAAGGTCACGGTCATCTGCCTATCAGATGCCAGGATCTGACAAATCATGCATGCACTCAAGTCACTCAACAACAAGCACCATTATAACTCTGTCATAGTCCATGTTGGAGTGAATGACATGAGACATACCTCTTTGGACTATATGAGAAGAGACATAACTAAACTCTCTGATTATGTGTCCCAGACAGGTATGTCCCTAGCCCTAAGTAGTATCTTGCCCTCATCCAGGATGATGACACAATATAAACAAAAATGATTGACTTCAACAATTGGCTTAGCTTCTGTTGTCAGTCCAGGGGTATCCAGTATCTGTCAGCCTGGCAGGATATGGTAGACAGATGTCACTGCTTTGTCAGAGATGGTCTGTACCTATCCCCCATAGGCTTTTGGATACTGGCAAAGGCCCTTGCCTCTCCCATAGTGCTGTTTTTAGGCAATGTCAAAACAACACATTTTCCAATGTAACAAAATCTAATTGAGACAAACTCAGAGTCATGCTGCTTAATGCTAGGTGTTTAAACATGAAACTGCATTCCCTGGAAGCACTCTTCACATTGGAGGATGTTGATGTCTGTGCAGTTACAGAGGCATGATTCAAGGCTGCTAAGAACACCCCGGCCATGCAGGGCTACAATGCCTTCCATGCATTCAGACATAAAAATAAGCATGAAGGAACCAAAGGTGGAGGTTTATTCATCTTCATTAAAACCAAATACACTTCAAGACTGGTCAAACAGCATGACTCTCTTTAACTAATCCATGTCCAATTCAATACTGGGAAAGTACGATACCACATCATTGCTAGCTATAGATTTCCCACCATGAACCAGGATAAGCACACCACCTACCTCGATTTACTGGAATTCCTCGCCATACAACCAGCCTTAGTCATGGGATATTTCAACTATCCCTTCATAGACTGGGGGACTTATATGAGCAAAAGCATACTTTCCCAGAGGTTCTTGGACTTTATCAACTCAGATGCTGTAGAACAGATAGTCTGCATCCTGACTAGGGACTCTAATGTTCTGGATGGGTCTATGACATGGGATCGAATTGGTAAAATATTGAACGGCTGTAACACCAAAAATGCCATTCATAGAAATCCATTTTGTGAGATCACAGTACAGTGAAAATTGGGAAAGTTGCCCTTTCCTCACTGTAGTGTGATTACGGAGTTGGTATATATATATATATATATATATATATATATATATATATATATATATATATATATATATATATATATAGCGGGGGTGGGGGTGCATTCCCCTACAAAACGGATTTCTATGAAAGGCATTTTCGGTGTTACAACCGCGTAATATTTTGCCTATTCGATCCCATGTCATAGACCCGTTCTGGACATGGTACTCACCAACATGGAGGGTCAGTGAACTTCCCCATGTGTGATGCCCTCCCTGGTTAGGTCAGACTACAAATCAGTTTCATTTGAAGTAACCACTGGAACTAACACCCTTACAGGAACAAAAATTATAAAAAAAATTACCAAAGCTAACTACAGCCTACTAAGCAATGGTATAAAAAGCTTCATACCACCTGCAATTGCAAGCATTAATGATCACTGTGCAGAAGTGTACACAAATGCCCTGTATGGACACTTAATTGTCTGAGTAAACACTTCTGTACCTGAGTGGATCAAAACCAGGTCTTCCCATAAAAACAAGCCATCGTGGTGGTCTTCAAGTATAAACAGATTATATAATAAAAGGAAGAAACTGTTGTTCAAAAGCAACAGGGATATCTCTCTGCAGAGAAAAAGTTCCTTTCTAAGCCTAAACAAAAAAATCAGAAATCTTGTAAAGTCTTCTAAAGCAAACTCTAAACTAAAATTGTATCCCTAGCCAAGGATAATCATAAGACATTCTTTAACAACATCTGAAGTCTAAAAGGAAATGTCCAACTATGTGCCAAACTGGTTGTAGATGGGATCACTTATAATACAATGGAAGATATTGCCAACCTGCTAACTGACAGATTCACTGCAAACTTCATCCCCCCATATCCCAAAGCATACCTGACACCAGACCTCTACTTAGTATCTCTAGAGACCAGGTCATCTCTGCACACAGCAAGATCAAAAACATGGCCTCATTCATTGGGACCAGATAATATTCCAGGTTGTTTACTAAACAATCTAAAACAAGACCTAGCAGACCCACTTGGCATTCTCTTTAATCATAGCTTGAGAACTGGCGCTATGTTCCTGCAGAATGGAGAACAGCAACAGTAATCCTCCTGCACAAAGTGGAGGGGCATCAACTGACCCTGGGAACTACAGACCCATAAGTCTAACAGGCCTCATTTGCAATGCCATGGAAAGAATTATCATGGACCTTAACAACAAGGATATAGGAGATCTTCAAGCACTGGACCCAACCCAGTTTGGCTTTGTTAAGGGTAGCTCATGCTTATTAATCCTGGTAGACTTCTTTGAGAATGCCACAAAAGTCATGGATGAAGGTAAGAAAGTGCACACATCCTATTTCAACCTTGCCAAGACTTTTGACACAATCCCCCACTCAGGCATCATTGAGAAACTCTCAAGGGATTAACCCTTACATTACTAGATGGGTAGCCAGTTGGCTCACCGATTGTACACACTCTGTCAAAACTGGAAAATCCACCTCCACCAGTAGACCCATCAACAGTGGAGTACCACGGGGGTCTATGCTGGACCCCTTATTGATTGGCATCTATTTCTCAGAAATCCACACCAAAGAAGATGACCTTTGGCTCACCATGTTCACTGATAATTGCAAACTGGGAGCAATTACTGAGTCTCCCAATGATGTCAACATATTACAAGAAGGGCTAACACAAATGAATGATTGGTGCCAAAGGCATGGTCTAAAGCTAAATGCAATTATTATCCCCTTTGGCAAAATGGAATTCCCTACAAATTACAATATTGACAGCACAGCTGACTTACAACTCAATGGTGTGAGACTAGGGAACACAGGTGGATAGCAATCTGAACTTCGACCACCAAGTTTCCACAATAGTAAGGAAAACCTTCTATATAGAGCAACCCATAAACAAGGGCACAGAATCCAGATCAATGGATGTTGTAACTCCACTGCACTTGACCATCACCAGACCACTAATAGAGTATAATGCACCCTTTTGTATGAAAGTCACCAGACACCTGCAGTAGCTAGAGAGACTTCAGAGGTTTCTCACTAAGAAAATAAAGGGACTCCACACCATGACCTACGCGGACAGGCTAAAAGCCCTGTCACCTTACTCTGTATCTTGTAGGTTGCTGATAGGCAACTTGTGCCTGGCCTGTAGGGTAATCTCCAATCCTGCCCTAATGGAAATGATGCACATCTGCAAGTCAAATGGCACAAAAGTCACTCACTCTAGGGATCTCAACCAAGCCTGTGACATTAACAGAATATGCAGGACAGACAGTTATCTGAGGCATGTTCACCTTCTAATTAGACCACAAACAGGCTTTCTACCCCAACCAAGTGTCAGTGATTTAATTAAACATGATTTCCATCCCAGTGTGTGCCTGTGACTAAAATAAAACATTTATTAATGTATGTCTAAATCTATATTTTATAATATTACTTCTTACAATACACAAGTGTGTGCACTAATAGGGCTGTCAGCTGCCAACTCCCCCATTGCTTTGTCCCTCTTTGTTAATTACCCACAGTTAACCCAGGTATGGACTTTCTTCCCTGGTCACTTGTAATATTGCCTAGCTGCCTTTCTTGTCCCTGGCACTGCATACATCCTATTATTGAGTACCATCACCTTTTAAAGTTGTTGTTTCTAAGTTAACAGTGCCTGATAACTTTATTTTTTACTATTTTTACAAGGCGGTTCTACCCACTCCATTAACCCTTGCTATGCACGGGCTCACTCCACTCCTCTACCCTACCCCATTCCCACCCACCCCCACTTATCCTACTTTTATACTCTATTCATCCAAACCACTCTCTCCTGTTACTCCCCATTTCCTCCCAAATCCACCAATCATACCTCTCTTCCTGTCTATCTCTATAACTCCTCCCACAGTTTTGGACCCTATCTTCCAACTCTTTTGACTCTAATTGTTATCTGTCATAAATAATACTATCCCCACTTCTCCTTATTGAACTTCTTCTCAATCTAATTTGCCACCTGCCTGTACCCTTTTATGACAATATGATACATCTCATCCTATCATCTACCCTGTTATTTTTTCTATCGTTACCTCTTACCATCACACCCTACTAGACCTTAAGCTTAGCCCTACACTTACCTGTTCTCAAATATATCCCTTGACAGCTTATTCATTCACTATTTCCCCTTCTTATTTGTTCCACAGTGATATCTGCCTCCTTAAAATAAAAGTATTCCCTCTGTCATATCCAGCTCTCAAAATGAAGCCAATATATAACTGTTTTAACCACTATGTTACAAGTCCAAAACAACCTTTACATAACATTCTGAAGCCAATATATAACTTTTTTAACCTCTAAGTTACAAGTCCAAAACAACCTTTACTTGACATTCTTCTCTCAGGGCACACATACCCCAATCCAGGTCATACCTGTAACTCCTCTCACTCCATCCAATCCATAACCCCCTCCCCTTCAAATTCCTTCTCTCAGACCTGTATCTCCTGTTCTTCCAGTAACATAACTATATTCTCTCTCAATATCCAAAATATGCTAAATAAAATCACTAAATTACTCTCCTGGATATCTTTCTCCACACCCCTGATGTTCTCACCATCTCTGAAACCTGGCTAAACCCCAATTTATATGACAGCGAAATCTTACCCTCTGGATATAACATCTTTTGTCAGGATAGACTTAAAAAAGGGGTGGTGTAGCTATAGTATACTCAGAACAACTCTCCCTCTATCAACTATCTTTCACTCCACCAAGTTTCACCCAGCTGAAATCCTCATACTAAACTGCAATTTGAACAATTATAAAAAATAGCCATTGCTACCATCTACATACCCCCTGGCAACAATATCCCTATACTTGAACACTTTCTCTCCTGGATTTCACAAACTATTTCCTATGAAACCATTATACTGGGTGGTGTTAACATTGATTGGAATTCTCTATCCTGTGAATCTCCTATTACCAGCATTAACCTTTTTGGTTTCTCTCAACTCATTACTACTTCTGCTCACCTTAATAAACACTCCAGCACTGGCACTATACTAGACTGCATCCTCTCCTCTACTACAATCCCACTACATACTCTGATTCCCTAAGTGACCAGCTCCCTACCTCAATCTTGCAACACCCCCCAATGGTCCAAATCCCAACAACACAACAACTGTCATATACTTTCTAAGTTCAACCCAGACACCTTTAATGATATTCTCACCACTATTAATTGGTCCTTCCTTAATGATCTCCTCCTTGAAGAAGCTGTACTAAAATTTAATTCTATCATTCTTAATGCTTTAAACTCCTTGGCTCCGGTCAGGAAAATCAGAGTTAAATCAAATTTTGCTTCTTGCACAAGAGAGATGCTGCCAGAAAAAAAATGGCATAATCACAAAACCCCTAACAATGTGTACCTCTACAGAATATTGATTCTGACTATGTATTTGAATGAAACTACATTGTGTCTACTGATATACTATGTGTTACTGTTGTCACTGGTATATTGTGTGTTACTTATGCCTCTCTGACTATGTTCTTGATTTCTGTATACTGTATTTGATGATTTGTTATACTTAAACAGTTCATTAACTACCTTTGGAGCTTTTCTTCTCAGGTCTCCACAGCGAAAGGGCTTTATGCCCAGTTGGACTAACCTGGTTAACAAATCTCAGATAAACAAACAAACAAACAAACAAACAAACAAACAAACAAACAAACAAACAAACAAATAAATTAATTAATAAATAAATATCCCCCAGAGACTGCTGCTTCTCTGGAATAGACTTTCTATTCATGTAAAACAGAGCTCCTCACTGACTATATTCAACCACAACCAGGATAATTGGATGGGAGACCACAAATTCAACCCTGGGGGGGGTACCAATGTCCCTCATACAGAGGTAGCCAGTGTTGATCACAGACCTGCTGTGTTTATAAATTCCTTCTGCAAACTATACAACAAGAACATATGGAGATACTTGGGATTAACATGGCTAGTCTTGTAAAGGCTCTAGGCAGGGCCACTAGCCTTGTAACCTCCTACAAACTTATGAACCTGTGGAAAATATCCTATACTGTTTATCCTAACAGGCCATATGGTTTCATAAACCTATGCTGTTTACAATTTTAATTGCATCTGTTACTAGAGTCTACAAAAGCACTGGTAGGCAATCAGCCTTAGATTAGATTCTTACTAATAGACCCAACAAAAAAAGCGTGAATACAGTGTCTGCTTGTTGGAACCATTTGATCACAATATGCTTATGTGCTCGTCATGCCTTGGCAACTATTGCATTATGTACCCTTTGCCTTGGCCCTAGCATGCCTCTCATCTGTCATTGATTTTCAAGAACATCCCTGAATTTGGTCAAAAATTTGCTCTGATACTTCTAATCCCTTTAAAAATGATGATTTTTGAAGAAAAGGTGATGGATTATACTTAAATAATGCCAACATGTTCTACTTTAGAAAATGCATATTATTTCATATTCTCTTATTCTGTCAGCATCTTCAAAGTAATAGTACTAATATCTTTTTTTAAGTGTCACTGAGTGTCCCTGATTATTTCTGGATTTATCCTTGATTCTGAAGTTAGGAGGTAGAGAGCTATGGAATTCCCAGCTCATGCCAATTACAGTCCACATACAGAGAAACACATTACCTTAAACAGGCTGTAGCATTAATAACTCAGGTACTTTTATGTGCATTTGCTCTTTCCCTCAACCCTTTCTGCTTGAGCTAATCAACAGACTTGTCTGACATAAGAACATTGCATCATATTGAATAAAGCCATTCATCCTTAACTAAGCTTTTATTTGATCAGTGTTTTTATTACTCTGTAAACCCTTGTAACCAGACCGCTCTTACGGAAGGGTGAGATGGAAGCAGATACACTAACTGGTTGTTGAAAGCATGAGACATTTGTCTGGAATTCAGCACTGCGGTGTGTGAGTAAGTATTTCCCTAAAAAATATTCTTCACTTCAAGGATCCAGCTTATCTTTCCATACATTATCACATAGTTAGGAATAATTCAACATTACACCATTACTAGGAAATGCACAAATAACAGTTTTTAGGAGGTAAGCTCCAAACCACCAGCTGAACATAAAGAAACAGTAACCCAAAAATGTGCAAATCAAACATCAGGGAGAATAACAGGGTCAGTGCTGAACCTAATGATACATTCCAATATAAACTGCAAGAATAAAACATTTATTTAAAAAGCATTAAATGTTCCATCCTCATATGCAGTTTAGACATCATCAGAACTAATCCTTTTTAGAATATAGTTTACAAAATACCGGCTCATCCAATTATCAGAAAATGCACTGCAAGCAGAATGTACTTGATGACGTATCTCATTTGGCTGTACATTTCCCTTTTAACCCACATAAGATTTTTTTTTTTAGTTTCAAAAATAAAATGTATGTAGTTGAAAGGAAATATGCTGCTAAACAGTGTACATTCTCAAATGTGAACTGCTTTGGTCATGTAGTTTGTGATGATCAAAGTGCAGCAGCAAAGTGTGTTTCTGCCTAGCAGTGATAAAAACATAAAGTTGCCTCAGGCATTCAGCAACTACTAGCTGGAACAAAAAACTCTGCACTTCAGCTGCCCTACTGAAATGGGCTACTGCAAGTAGAACTACTAAGCTAGTAGTGCAATCGCTAATTTAAGCTTTTTTTTTTGCTTCCTTTTCTTTTTTTTTCCATCCTAGACACAGGATACCTTCATTTTACTCTCCTCAATAATTGCATTTTCAAATATGATTGGAGATGCACTTGGAGAAGCCATTCAGGAACTTAGAATCAGGTCACCTGACTGGCACCTCCAATTGCATCTCCAATTGTGACTTATGCACTATGACACATAACACAAAGGGGGAAAATGAACAAATGCAGGTTGGATCGGAAAAATGAAACATTTTGGTAGTACATTTTACTGTGTCAACAAAAAATTGTACAAATTCTTTTTTTTTAGTATGCCAGGTTGTATCACAGTTTTAAAGAGGGGAGGACATGTGCCCTTGCACCAAAGCCTAAATCTGCCACTGTCATAACTACATTTTAAACATGCAAGTTATGTACTATAAAACTTCTGTGAAATTGCTGAGTTTATGTCAGGCATCTAAATGCATCATGAACTGCAAAAATAAAGCCAAATGTTTATTATTTTTTCAGATATTTGAATAAAAACAGACCTGTCTAATTAAATCCCTTTACAAGACAATTCCTTGCAGCAGATTTTATTCTTAATTTTGACTACCTGTGGAAACATATTTGTTTGTTAATTGCTGTTTTATATATATATATATATATATATATATATATATATATATATATATATATATATATATATATTTGTACAGGGACAGAAATTAATGTTTATGTCAAAATGGATCTTGCAAGGAATCATTAATGTAATGTAATTATACACTGGTCGACCAACATCTGTAGTTAAAGGCGACATATGATAAATTAGTCAGTTGTAGCTAATTATTGCACCTGCTGAACTGGATGAGTGGGTTCTAAATATGTGTTGATTATAAGATGATAAAGCTCTTGCTGACATTAGCTGACCCCATCTCACCACAGCTGCTGAGGTGTTAATGGGATTCTTTTCCATTGTGTTACTGTAGGGGATCCAGCTAATGAAATGCTAACTAGACAACTACCTGTCTGATTTGAAACACAAGTAGGAAGCACAGCAAGCAGTCAAGCAGTCAGACACTTCTGAGCTAAAACAGGCATCTGTTTTTCTGGTTTCAAACTTTTCTGATAAAGCAGCAAACTTATTTACTGCTGTCACCAGTGGTCACACATGTAAGCCTAAGAGTTTGATGACTGCTGGAGTAATTTCCTTTCTGTGTGGTGAAGATATGCTTTTTCTTTAAAAGTCCCTGGATTTTTTTAATCTAGTATTTTTTAAAGGTTTCATCTGTTACATAAAACATTTGCCAATGGAATGACTACTTCAATAAATATTTTTAAAATCTTATTCAACCATCCCATTGTTGTCTTATTAGTTTGTAATCTACATTTAAAAACATTACTGAACAAGCTGTCTTTTTTACTTCTGTCACCACTCAAGCATATAAGCCCTTTATTTTGTCTCCCTCTTTGCTTTTCTGCTTCACCTCAAGTTAATTTTAACAGAAATAAATAAATGAAACTGAAGTGCAAGTGCACAAAATCTGCATACTGAAACATTCTTGTGAGCTAGAAGATTCACCTGTTATATCATATGTAAGGTAATGGCTAGCCCTAATTCTGACCACCTGCATCCACATCTGTTTAATATTGCTTCTGATCAGTTGAAGTTGGTAATAGATGCAGATGTGTATTTATTTAAATGGCTTACTGACTTTTTAAGTGGTCAGTCCTGATGAACTCATCATCTGAGACTTGGGATTAATACAGAAAATTACAATGTGATTATATATTAGATTAAAATCTTTCATTTCATTTAAGAAAAGAACTCAGGACCACTGTAAATCTGGACTGTAAGGAGCCATCTTTAGCACCATTGGGAGACAAGAGACTTCAACACTGTGAATCATTGTGAGACAGAACATGAACCAATGTCTCAAGTGCAAATAGCAAGAATGAAGTCTTGGAAGGAGACTGTGACCTTATTGTCATGGAAAAGTTTCTGTGACCCTGTAAACCTCAGAGGTCTGTTTTCTGGTAGGATCACATTTAGAGAACTGGTCTAAGCAATAGGTCCAGGAAAAACAGAGATCCAAAGTAAAATCTGAACTCCGATGATGGTTTATTAAAAAAAAAACAGACAGGGATGCTGGGACTAACCAATGCAATAAGGTCGAGGGGTGGTAATTACTGCTGAGTACCTGCTGGCCAGGCTGTTAATATAGCCTGGATGGAGTCAGCCCAAAAGTTGTGGTGGAGCTACATGTGGGTCACCACTTGCAAGGTTAAATGCTCTGACTGGTGGCAATGCTAGTCAAATATCAGGCAAGTGTGAGACAATTTAGTACATTCTAGACCATGACAATGGAACATGGTTGTAGGGACATGGAATGCTACCTCACTGCTGAGGAAGGAGTCAGAACTTGTACTGGAAGTGGAGTACCAGCTAAATATAAATTATCTTACTTTGACAAGAAGCATTGGTTCTAGAGCGAGACTTCTTATACAGGGATGACATCTCTCCTATTCTAGATATGCCCCTCAAGAGAGGCCCCAGCTGGGTGTAGCTACTAACAAGCCTCTGGATGTGCTGCTTATGATTCTGACAATAGCTGAGATGGTCACTATGATGCCCCTGCACTGGCCCAGTAATCAGGGACCCTCAATTCTCATCACTGGCAACAGCTAGGGGACTTACACATTGGGAGGATGACAAGTACTCACATAGTAAAGTACAATTTCCCTTAAGAGCACATAGAGATCACAGTCAGTCTGAGGCTGGTTTCTCCCTCTTTCTCCAGATCCCCAGTAAGACTCCCCACTGACACAGCTATAGGGTTAAGATCTCAGCTGAGGGACAAATCCAAGACCTTTAGCACCCTCTCTGTCCAATCAGTGTATGTCCCTGCCCAAGTAGCTGACACACAGACACACACACACACACACACACACACACACACACACACACACACACACACACACACACACACACACACACACCTGAGGAAGGATGGCACAGGTTTACTAGCTATGCCCCCTTCTGCCCAGACTATAAGGTAGTTTCCACTGCCAGCTAATATATGGCCCTTATAAAGGGTGCCCGATCCTACTGTGTAATTTTACTATTATCCAAATGGTAGTCTGAACAAAACTTGCATGGCTATTTAGGAGTGGCCTGTACAGTGTCACCAAATATATATGCAAGTACGCTAAGAGCTTAAATAGGTTTCACAAATATCTGCCATAAAGATATGTTTAAATATATTTAATAATAAATAACAGAACAAGACAATACTCAGTAAATCAACACAGTAACTTCAGAGTTCAAAATCACAGGAAATATTTTAAAACAACATTACAAGACAGTCTCTAATAAATGCAGAAAGCATTAAACTAATCCTTACTATATTCCTATCTATATATAAAAGAGATACTATGCCCTAAATCTTACTTACAGCAAGGCAAGTGTAGATGGTGATGATGAGTGGACGTTCTTGCTAGGTCCAAGACAAAATACAAAATGCACAGTCTTTCTCTCAGAGATTTCTTAAATTAATATCACATGTTATTGCTGGGTTAGCTTGGATGACATCACTTTTTGTCACCTGACTTCAGTTCCCAGGCTAAAACAGAAACTAACAAAATTTAACATCTCTGTGTTAAAAATACATATCTCTCATATGTTTGCAGATCTTGGAAGTCATAAAACAATAAAATGCTTTTACATTTGCAACCTAGTAATGATTTCTCTTTCAAGACAATACAAAAACTTCTAGATCTAGATAGTGTGTCTGCTACTGAACTGAAATTGAGAGATAACATCTTTTTTTTTATGGCTCAGCTATAAAGTAACTTAACCTCAACTATTCTTAAGTTTTGCAGCTATAAAGTAACTTAACCTCAACTATTCTTAAGTTTTGCAGGTTAATCTTGTATGTTCCAGCAGGGTATACTCTAGATACATCTTAGCTCAGTACATAACATACAGTTCTGTATAAATCATATCAATATTCACAAATGACATTGAATTATTTACAAAATTCCAGATAGCTGGGCTGGCAATATTTCCCTATATCACATTCCCCCCACCGAAAACTCAAGCTAGTTTTTCAAGTGACCCTTGAGAAACATTGCTGGAGAGGGTTGAGCCTATCTGGGAATACCGTACCTGATTCCTTGTCTTGATTGCCCATCTGCGTTGGCATTGCTAACCCCACTGTAGTGCTGCACTGTCATATCATATGCTTGCAATCCTAGGCTCCACCTTAGTAACTTGGCATTGTGATGGCTGGGCCGATGTAGCCATATTAAGGGATTGTGGTCTGCAACTGCAGTGAATTTCCTTCCGTACAGATAATGCGGAGTTTCTGCCAGTGCCCACACTATGGCTAGGCATTCCTTTTCTACAGCTGCATAGCATTCCTCCCTGGGTTGGAGCCTATGACTGAAATATACCACTGGGTGCTCTTCTCCCTCTGAGGAGACCTGGCTAAGTACAGCCCCACCCCATGGTTTGAAGCATCCACCTGCACAACAAATTATTTGCTGTAATCTGAACTGACTAACACAGGGGGTCCTCCCAAAGCTCCTTTAAGCTTCTGGAATGCCTGTACACAGGTCTAGACTACCTTAATTGTCCTATTTTTCCTTGTCAGGTCTATGAGGGGAGCAGCTATGGCACTATAAATGGTGACAAACTCTCTGTAGTACCCTGCTGTCCTTAAGAATGCCCTCACCTGCTTTTTTGTCACAGGGGCAGACCATGCCTGAATGGCTTCCACTTTGGCAGGATCTGGCCTGATCTTACCACTCCCCACTCTATGTCTCAGGTAGGAGACCTTTGCCATACCCACCTGACATTCGCTGAACTTAATGGCCAACCCTGCCCACTGTTGTCTGCCCAGCACCTCCTTGACATGCTGAAGGTGCTCTTGCCAGTAATGTCTGTAGATGGCAATTTCATCCAGGTGTGCAAGGGCAAAATCTCCTGCTCCTGCTAGGATAAGATCTACCAGCCTCTGGAAAGTCACTGGGGCATTTTCATCCCAATGGGCATCTTTGTGAACTCATAATAGCCAAAAGAAGTCACAAAGTCTGACCTCTCTCTAGCACTGGGAGTGAAGGGCACCTTCCAGTAACCCTTGGTAAGATCAATGGTGGTAAGATACTTAGCCCCACCCAGCTGCTCTAGGGTTTCATCTGTCATAGGCATGGGATAAGCATCTGACACTGTGTAACTATTTAATTTCCTGTAATCCACACAGAACCTGGTGCTGCCATCCTTCTTTAGTAGCAGCACCACTGGGGAGGCCCAGAGACTGCTGGACTCCTGGATTGCTCCTACTTCCAACATTTCCTGTATCTCCTCCCTCAGAGTCTGTTTGACTCTCTCAGGCACTCTATAAGGGGCCTGCTTAATAGGCCTTTTGGATCCTGTATCCACATGGTACTGCACCATATGGGTGCACCCTGATTTCCCAATGAACATGCCCTCAAACTCCTGTAACGCTGCTCATATTTCTCAAACCTGGTTAGGGAATAGCTGCTGGGACATTGCTACCCCTTCCACTGAGGTGTCAGTCTGTGCCTCATTGAGGAGATAAGTCACCAGATCCCCTTCAGACTTCTCTTGCCATCCATTGCAAATACTCAGCTCAAGGGCCTCCTGTTATGGTAAGGTTTTATCATGTTAACATGGTACAATTTGTGCCCCTGTCTAGCAGTTCTACCATGTAGTTAACATCACTGACCTTCCTTACCATCTTGTAGGGTCCCTCCAAAGCTGCCTGCAGCTTATTGTGTTTGACAGGAATGAGAACCATTACCTGACACCCTACAGCATACTCTCTAGCTTGAGCATTCCTGTCATACCAGACCTTTTTCTATTGCTGGGCTTCTGCCAGGTATTCCTGGGCCAAGCCCATGAGTTCCCTGAACCTTGTTCTGAGGTTTAGGACATATGCCACAACAGACTCCTTGTGAGATTCACACTCACCCTCCTACTCATCTTGAATCAAATCTAGAGGTCCCCTCACCCTATGCTCATACAGCAACTCAAAGGGTAAAAAAACCTGCAGATTCCTGGGGTACCTCTCTGTAATCAGGCAACAGATGGGACAAATATTTGTCCCAGTCCCTCTTAGACTGGTCTGCAAATGCCCATAGCATGGTCATGAGTGTAGAGTTTAACCTCTCCACAAGACCATTAGTCTGGGGATGGTAGAGGGTGGTCTTTAGGTGCTTCACCCCACAGTACTTCCACATACAAGCTAGCAGGTCTGACATGAAAATGGAACCTCTGTCAGTCAATATTTCTTTTGGGAAACCTACCCTGCTGAAAATCTCTAACAAAGCATTTGCCATCTTTTCAGTCTCAATGGAGGACAGAGCCACTGCTTCAGGGTATCTGGTAGCATAATCTACTACCACTAGGATATACGTTTTCCTCCTGAAACTTTGGGTACTCAGAGACCCCACAATATCCATAGCTACCCTTTGGAATGGCTCCTCAATCACAGGCAAAGGCATCAAATGAGCTTTTACCTTGTCTCCTGCCTTGCCTACCTTTTGGCACTACTCACAGGTCCTGCCAGGCCAATAAAAGTTCTGCATAATACGTCTCATTGTACTATTTATGTCCATATGACCTGTCTAAGGAATATCAGGGGCTATGGCTAGAAGTGCCAGATGGTAGAGTCTGGGCACTACCAACTGCTGCATTCTCTCACCCTCTAGCCCTCCCTCAGGGGTCACCTCTCTCTACAGTAACCCTTTGTCCCAGTATACAGATTTCCCCCATCCTTTGAGAATCAGGTGCCTCACTAGCTACCTTCCTCAGGCCTTGCAATGTACGGTCAGAGAGCTGAGCTTGTCTCAACTCTCTCTTTGTAACCCTTCCCAGCTCCCCTTCCACAACAAGTCTGGCATTCTCTGACAGTGGTGCCTCACTGCCAGCCTGGGTACTACTACTCATCTATGCCCTTGCCTTCACTCTGTCCAAGGCAACATCAGTACACAAGCAACTGTGGCTCACCTTCAGTCTCACTGCTACAGGGTAGCTCCCTCCCTGAAGTAACCACCTCACCAGTCATGGCTGCAAGTGTGCAGTCTGTCTGGGTCTCCCCCAGGCTACCAGACCCGCATGCTTGTCTCCAAGCCTGACTGCATGTAACTGCATGCACACAGGGTACTGCATTATAAAAATCATTCCCTATCAGGACATCTGGAGGGATATCCTCAAACACACCTACTTGATGGGCTTCTTTTCCACCCATCCAGTCAAGGTGAACCCAGCCAAAGGTATTTGGAATGGGGTCCCTCCCAAAGTTGTGACTGGAGTTGACAGCCCAAGCAAGTAGTGCTCCTCTTTAACCATTGCTGGCTTCACAGTGGTTAGGTCAGAGGCTGTGTCTTTCTCAGCAGTGGCCTTTTCCCCATCCACTAAGATAGGCTATAACCTCTTGTGGTAGTTTGGTACCCTTGTTGTCTAGAGACAACTTACTGCTGACATTTTGTCATTCCCACTTACTTGCTCTCCCACCTTTTGTTCCTTACCTGGCTTATGTGGACATGTATATGCTACATAGGTTCATAGGTTCATAGGTAGGTACTAGGCTATCGGCCTTAGGGTGTATATAAGCCTAGCCATAAAGATTCCCTGGCTCTAGCCACCCAGAAGTTTATTTACCTTTGCCCCTGTTGAGCAGAGCCACAAAAGTGATACCCAGGGTAAATTTCCTATTCCCCATCCAGTTGTCCAGATTTTTTTAAATATGGTCAGTGAGGTGCTCTGACATGAATGGGCAGCTTGTTCCATAGTATGGGAAGTCTTTGGGACAGGAACCTATCCCTGCAGCAAGTCCTGTTTATTGTGGTGACAAGCTTAATGTCTCTGGAATGTGTGGCCCTCAGGGATTGGGATATGTCCAACAGTTCTGGGTTTGACATGGCTTTGCATGTTAGGCAGAGTTCACTTCTGAGTAGGTGATATGTGACGGAGTAAAGCTGGAGTTTTTTAAGGCAGTCTGCATAGGGCATCTGTTTAATACCAGTGATCCTCTTTATGAGGTATTTCTGCAGTCTTTCCAGTTGCTGCAAATGTCTTGTGAGGTACATCCCAAATGGGGCATTGTATTGTATAATATGTCTAATGAGGGCTGAGTAGAGGGAGACAATGCCTTCTTTTTTTCTGGATGAGAAACCTTTTATGATGAGGTGTGCCACATAGAAGGACTTCAGACCACTGTGGCTATGTGGCTGTCAAAGGAGAGACTGCTTTCATCCTGTGTCTCTAGGTCTCATATCACACTTTCAGTGTTGAGGGGACTACCGCCTATGTGATAGTTCGTTGGCACAGGGTTTTTCCCAAAAAGATTAACTATGAATTTTTTGATGTTGAGCTTAAGGCTGTGGTTTTGACACCAGGCATCTGTCTTAGTGAGGCCCTTTTGTAGAATGTCCACATCCTTAGGGGATACAATAATGGCCCCCAGTTTGCAATCATCTGCAAACTTTGTTAGCCATATGCCCTCTGTGTTGGCTTGGACTTCCAAGAAGTAGATGCCGAACAGGAGGGAACCCAGGACTGAACTCTGTGGTACTTCACTTGTCACCAGTCTTGAGACAGATTTGGAATTGGCTACTTTCACTGTGTGGGTTCTGTCAGTGAGCCAGTTGGCCACCCACCATGTGACATAGGGATTTATGCTCAGTTTTGTGAGTTTATCAATAATACCAGAGTGGGGGATAGTGTTGAAGGCCTTGGCAAGATCTAGATAGACTGTGTGAACTGCCTTACCCTCATCCACGGCTTTGGTGACTGCTTCAAAGAAGTCAATCAGGTTTAGGAGACATGATCTACCTTTCACAATCCCAAACTGGGTGGGGTCCTGAGTTTGCAGGTTACCTATGTCTTTGTTTATAAGTTCCATGATAATACTTTCCATGGCCTTGCAGATCAGACTCAGCAGACTGATGTGTCTGTAGTTCCCGGGGTCTATGGTGGATCCCCTTTTGTGGAGTGGATCACCATAGCTGTGCACCATTCAGTAAGAACAAAACCTGTAGTGAGGCTATGATTAAACATGGTACTTAGGTGGGGTGCCAGTTCATTCTGTAGTTCATGCAGAACACAGCCTGGGATGTTGTCAGGTCCCATGGATGCTGTATTTTTGGCTTTGATGTGTGCATTTTTAACCTGTGTGGCCATGATTACAGGGACTTGGCATTCATCAGGTATAGAGATGTGCCCTTTCAGGGGTGGGGTGATTGTGCTGAACCTATTTGCCAGGATGTTGGCAACATCAGCTGGTTCTGTATGGTTAGTGCCATTGTGCTATAGCTCTGAGAATATCTGAGTGTTGCAATTGAGATTCTTGACATAGCTATAGAATGCCTTGTGATTGTCTCTAGAATCTGTGGCGATTTTGTTTTTGTAACTAACTTTGGAGGATTTCATAAGGGATCTCAGCTTCTTACTGAGGCTGACAAAGGAGTTTTTCCAATCTTGGGATTTTACTCCTTTTTGCAACAGTTTCTTCCTTTTGTTGTAGAGCTTGTTAAATGCAGGGGACCACCAGATTGGCTTCTTTTTTGAGAGGATAGCATCTTGGTTCTATTTGGGATGGCATGGTCCATGCATTCGTGTATGTGTTCATACAGTGCATTGATGTAGAATTCAGCAGTTGTACTGCTACTGTCCATCTGCATGGGAGTGGTGAAGTTAGCCACTTCTGTCTTGATAAGCATGAAGTTGGCTTTTGAGAAGTTTATTACGGTGGTTTCCTTAATAAGGTTAGGGGCAGAATGTGGATGTCTAGGGTGATTAGCTTATAGTCAGATCTGACCAACAAGGGGCTGATCTCTAGTAGGGAGCACCGATCGTCCATGTTGGTAATGACCAGGTCTAGGATATTGCAGCCCCTGGTGGGAGTCCGGATCAGTTGGTCCAAGGCTTTGGAATTTATGAATTCCAAAAAACACTATGCCAATGTGTTGGGACATGAATAGTTTTCCCAGTTAATGGCAGGGTAGTTGAAGTCTGCCAGTATGAGGGTGTTGGGTTTTACCTTGATATTTTCCAGTATGTTAAGAAAAGTAGAATGGGAGTCTTGGGGCATGATGGGGGACCTGTAGCAAGCTACAATTTGGATTACAGTCTTGCCCAGTGTTAGTTGCACCTGGAGAATTTTGGATGCATTATGTTGGGCAATTAACCTGGAGGTGTGGATATCCTTCGTGAATAGGGACACGCTGCTGCCTCTGGTGTTTCAGTCCAGGTTAGATGGCCGAAAGGTGTGGTATGAATTGTAGCCTGGTATTGCAGGGGTGCCCTCTAAAACCATGAACCAGGTCTCTGTCACTGCACAGATGTCGATGTTCTCCATTTTAAGGAGTGGTTGAGTCAGTGCATTTTTAGGTTTAGACTTCTAGCACTGAGTAGCATTACCCTGAGATTTTGTTTGTTTGTACCAGTTACTGTGGTAATTTTGTCATTTGAACCTTGCCTAGAAAAGGGACTATGAGGGTTACAAGACCCTTAGCCAGTATCTGAAAACCCAGGGATGACAGGTGCAGACCATCTCTAGCAAAGCATCATGGCTTCTCGATCATGTCATCCCAGGCTGAAAGATACGGGATCCTCTTAGAATGACACCAGACATTTAGCCAATTGTTGAAGTGAATTATTTTGTCCTTGTACTGAGGTCTCATTCTGGGTGATGGCAGGATGCTGCTCAGGGCTAGGGTAATACCTGCCTGGGCTACAAGATCCAAAGAGATCCTCCATGTCTTTTTTCATGTAGTCCAGGAAGGTACATCTCAGTTTGTTCACTCCAACATGAACAATGACAGAGTCATATTTGTAAGTACAACGAAAGTGACTCTTAAAACAGGTTTACTAAGAAAACTTAAAGCGCTTTTCGCTTGTACCTAAACAAGCTTCTTCAGAAGTTAAAACCGATTACATACACATTCCATTTGAATCACAAATATGGTGATGTTATACAATCCGCCCATGCGGCGTAAACCTGACCTTAAAGGTATAAATGTTATATAACAAATTTTAATTTAATTTATTAAAACAAATAACAGCAACACCCTCAAACTGTCTAAAACTGCTGACAATAAACCAGACTAATTACATGGCTTATAATAATCTAAATATTAATCAAAATATTAAAAATTCTGATGTACTAAAAAGATGTATATAAATACAAACATACAATCCACAAAATGGACACCATCTAAAATAACATAACTAAGGAAAAGTTTATATATCAATTAGTAGACAACCTGATCTAATATCAGTCCATGAACTAGCGGACTATTATAACTAATGGATAATTGTATCAAACTAAATTATTTACACCAGGATTAATATATCCAGGGCCCATTTAAAATCCAAGATCTATCTATAAGTATTTTTATATTTCAAGATGCATCCAATAGAACACATATCATTTAAACCTGGGTATCTATAAGCAAAAAGCGCTTTAAGTTTTATTAGTAAACCTGTTTTAAGACTCACTTTCGTTGTACTTCTTTTTGTTTTTACTAGTTATTGTGTTGATTGGTCGATCAGTTCATATTTGTACATGTTGTGGAGTGACCTGAGTGCTTGTGTTATGTGGCGGATCCTGGCATCTGACGGGCAGCTAACTGTAATCTTCTTCTTGTTTAGCCTGGTGAGTGGGACATCAGTGTGTCTGACTATAGAGTCAACTATGACTAGTGTGCTGGGTGCATTGTTTTGCCTTAGGGGCTCAGTTTGAGTGGCACACTGGTTTTGTGAGTTATGTGCCAATTGGGGTGTGTTAGGTGGTGTTGGCTGTTTGTGTTTCAGCTTCGGAGGTCTCTGTTGTTTGGGCAGATTTGTTTTAAGGACCTCCACAAATGTAGGTGTGTGTTTCGTGTTATTATGTGTTGTGCATGATTTGGAGTGAGTGTTTACCTTCTCCTCTTGACTGACTAGTCCAGTCTTGGCTGGAGAGAGCTTGGCTTCCAGTTTAGCAATATAGGTGCATCTCTCAAAGGTTGTAGTGTTAGGTGGTAGGAGGAGACGGTTGTCTGTGTACATGAGGCAATTGCTACATTGCCTCAAGGATGCACAGATTCACCAGGTGAACAGGAGAAGACACCAGGAGCTGACCCTTGGACATGCCTGGATAGGAACTTATTTATTTAAGCACTAACTATTTAAATGCTAACTGTTTTTTCTTACTTGGTAAGGAGAGTTGAGTGTTGTAGCAATTTATGGTCTATCTATTGCTTACAATAGTTTCTAGGCACTTGCTCAGGTACGAGGAACAGATTTTAGTGCTTATAAGCTGAACTGGGTAGTTTTAAGGGAAAACTTGAAGAGCACACTTTCTGGCATCGGTATTAGTCTAACCCTAGTTAAATGGCACTCTGCGATGCGCAAAACTGCACAAACACGGGTTTTTAAACAGAAAGATGAAAGGGATAGAAATAGCCCAGAATGGCCAATAAAACTACAGATCCTGAGCTGAAACCACTCCTCCAGTGATAGTTAGGCTGCTCAAAGCTCACCACTCTCACTAATGAACAGAGAAGCTTCCTTCTATCTTAACAAGATCTAGGCAACACAGAAACTACAAAACAGCCCAGAATTCAGCAAAATCTGAAAACCGGACTTTACTGGTTATAGATAAGGCAGGAAACAAGTAGAGAGAGAGGATTTTTTTTTAAATTAAAACAGATACAGTAATAAAAACACTTTCAAGGCAGAAAAATTGCTATCACACTTGAGTGTGTAGCCCACAACAGTTAAATAGTTGAAAATCACTTAGAAATGATCAGTGAAAGTGCAAACAGTATCAGAATTCAAAAACAGTTCAAATAAGTTGCAAAGTTAATAAAAAATGCTCGGAATAGTACGGTTAGTGAAAATAGACAAGAACAAGCAAAAACAGAGGTACCTTATCCACTCAATGTCTCTCTTTTCTCTCTCTGCTGCTGTAGAACTCTGCAGAACACTCAGGCAGGATCTTGCTGAGGTAATACAAGTGCAAAAAACGCGCAGACATGGGTTTTTAAACAAAAAGATAAAAGGGATAGAAATAGCCCAAAATGGCCAAAAAAACTGCAGATTCTGAGCTGAAACCATTCCTCCAGCGACAGATAGACTGCTCAAAGCTCATCACTGATGAACAGAGAGGCTTCCTTCTATCTTAGTAAGGTCTGGGCAACACAAAAACTACAAAACAGCCCAGAATTCAGCAAAATCTGAAAACTGGACTCTACTGGTTATAGAAAGGTGGGAACCGAGTAGAGAGGTAGGATTTTTTTTTTGTTTTTTTCTAAAATTAAAACAGGTACAGTAATAACAACACTTTCAAGGCAGAAAATGGCTATAGCACTTGAATGTGTAGCCCACAACAGTTAAACAGTTGAAAAACACTTAGAAATAATCAAAGTGCAAACAGTATCAGAATTCAAAAACAGTTCAAATAAGTTGCAAAGTTAATAAAAAATGTTCAGAATAGTATGGTTAATGAAAATCAGCAATAAAAAGAAAAACAGAGGTACTTAATCCACTCAAAGTCTCTCTTTTCTCTCTCTTCTGCTGTAGAACTCTGCAGGACAATCAGGCAGGATCTTGCCGAGGTAATACAAGTGCAAAAACTGCACAGACACAGGTTTTTCAACAGAAAGATGAAAGGGATAGAAATAGCCCAAAATGGCCAATAAAACTACAGATTCTGAGCTGAAACCACTCCTTCAGTGACAGATAGACTGCTCAAAGCTCACCACTCTCACTGATGAACAGAGAAGCTTCCTTCTATCTTAGTAAGATGTGGGCAACACAGAAACTACAAAACAGCCCAGAATCTAGCAAAATCTGAAAACCAGACTCTACTGGTTATAGAAAGGCAGGAAACAAGCAGAGAGAAATTATTTTTTTTTGTTTTTTTGGTTTTTTTTTGAAAATTAAAACAGATACAGTAATAAAAATACTTTCAAGGCAGAAAAATGGCTATCACACTTGAACGTGTAGCCCAAAATAGTTAAACAGTTGAAAAACACTCAAAAATGATCAGTTAAAGTGCAAATAGTATCAGAATTTAAAAACAGTTCAAATAAGTTGCAAAGTTAATAAAAATGCTCAGAATAGTGCAGTTAGTGAAAATGTGCAATAAAAAGTAAAACAGAGGTACTTGATCCACTCAAAGTCACTCTTTTCTCTCTCTGCTGCTGTAGAACTCTGCAGGACACCCAGACAGGATCTTGCTGAGGTAATACAAGTGCAAAAACCATGCAAACATGGATTTTTAAACAGAAAGATAAAAGGGATAGAAATAGCCCAAAGTGGCCAATAAAACTTCAGATTCTAAGCTGAAACCACTCCTCTAGTGACAGATAGGCTGCTCAAAGCTCACCACTCTCACTGATGAACAGAGAAGCTTCTTCTATCTTATTAATGTCTGGGCAATACAGAAACTACAACACAGCCCAGAATTCAGCACAATCTGAAAATCAGACTCCACTGGTTATAGAAAGGTGATAAATGAGTAGAGAGATAGGAATTTTTTTTGTTTTTTTTTTGTTTTTTGGTTGCATTTAAAACATTTAACCGTTCATCCTGGATGTGTAACTGGACTAGTAGCTTCCCTTGCTACTAGAGGATTCTGATGGGGTAGTCTAGGGTACCCACCATGAGTTATCTTAGACCCATGAACAGCACTGGGTGTCCCTTTTTTGTGCAATGATGCCCTGCTTGCTAGATATAAGTCTTTCTTCTTCCCCAACTCATCTACAGTACTGGATTGTCTATCAGCTAACTAGATTCGCATGCCCTCTGGCAAAGTGCTAAGGGCATGTTCCCTCACCAAAAGGTCTGCCTACCCTTCAAAAGTGATGACCTGACATCCATTCACCCACCTATGAAAATAAGTGCTTAGTTCAGCAATATATTCACACACAATTTCATCTGCCTTGCATCTATACTCACAAAACATTTTTCTATAAGCTTCAGTTGTTAACTTAAAGCATACTAAAAGAAAATTTTTACAATATTATAATTAAGCAATCAGTATCAGACAATTTAGAAATAGCAATTACAACTTTACCATGGAGTAATGGTGTTAGGAACCGTACCCAGAGCCCTTGGTCAACATTATACTGTTTACATACCCTCTCAAACATATGAATGAAACTATTAAAATTATCCTCCTCTGTAAATTGTGGAAGAAATTTACTGACCTTTGTTTCTTCTGGGGTTCGGTACTCCCTTCCCCATTACCTCCATGACTCTGGAGAAGAGTCAGAATCTCCTTTTCATGTTACCTCTGCCTCTCCCTCTCTTCAGCCTCTAGATGTCACAGTTTCTCATTTTCCTCAGCCTCTAGACATCTCATTCTCTCTGCTGCTTCTATTTCCAAATGCCTGGCCTCCAGCTAATGTCTCTTTAACTTCAGATGGATTTTTAAGTCCTCCATTGAAAGGTTGAGCTGTCCATTTTATGAGAGTTGTACTTCTCCAAGGCCAGACTGATTGTTCTCCTGTTCCCTGGACTGAAATGCAACTGTGCTCAAAGTTACAGTCATTTCTGCCTTAGTCAGGGTGTCCAATCCTACTTTGTAATGTTACTATTTTCCAAATGGTAATCTGGCCAAGACTTGCAAAGTTATTTAAGAGTGGCCTGTACAATGTCACCAAATACATATGCAATAATTCTAAGAGCTTAACTAGGTCTCTAAAATATCAGCCTCAAAGATAGGTTTAAATATATTTAATAATAAATAATAACACAACAAAGCAATACTCAGTAAATCTACACAGTAACTTCAGAGTTCAAAATCACAGGAAATATTTTAAAATAACATTGTAAGACAGTCTCAAATAAATACAGAAAACATCTAAACTAATCTTTACTATATTCCTATCTATATTTAAAATAGATACTATGCCTTAAATCTTACTTACAGCAAGGCAAGTGCAGGTGGCGATGATGAGTGGATGTTCTCGCTAGGTCCAAGACAAAATACAAAATGCACACTCTCTTTCTGAGAGAGTTCTTAAATTAATATCACATTTTACTGCTGAGTTAACTTTGATGGCATCACTTTTTATCACCTAACTTCATTTCCCAGGCCAAAACAGAAACTAACAGACTTTAACATCTCTGTTTTAAAACAGCACATCTCTCAAATGTTTGCAGATCATGGAAGTCGTAAAACAATAAAACACTTTTACATTTGAGACCTAGTAATTATTTCTCTTTCAAGACAACACACAAACTTCTAGCTCTAGCCATTGTGTCTGCTACTGAACTGAAACTGAGAGATAACATCTTTTGTTTATGGCTCATCTATAAAGTAACTTAACCTCAACTATTCTTAAGTTTTACAGGTTAATCTTCTATGTTCCATCCGGGTATACTGTGGATACATCTTAGCTCAGTAAATAACACAGAGTTCTATATAAATCATATCAACAATCACAAATGACATAGAATTACTTACAAAATTCCAGATAGCTGGGCTAGCAATATTTCCCTATATCACAGTCACCTCAATGAAACTGCATTTTGCAGAGACAACAATTTGTATGCTATTAATGCTTATGCGCCTAACAGTTATTGACAGTATTCAGCATTCTAGGAAATGGTTGATGCATTACTTGGTAGGGGACTGCCTACTGCTTCTCTGTAGAGCTTCTGGAAGATTTTAATACTTTCATACTTTCATGAGTGGGCTTAATACAGTACCTGGAGAGGTGTGATTGGGAAGAAAATCCCTTCTAATCTGATCATAATTGAAGAATTGTTATGGAACTTCTAGAAAAGTAATTTTTTGTTTCAAAGAGGTTCTAAAAATGAACTTATGATGGATGGAGAGTGAAGAGGAATGGAATGTTGATCAGTCTATTCTTAGCTGGGGGGGTGCTGATCTCAACTAGCACACCTTCATTTGGTGGAAGGAATATTTTAAGACCTCATCCTCTTAGTTGTCATTCTCATCTCTGAGTAGAAATTACCAGAAACAAATAGTTTATGGGTTCATAGATTAGTACTAGGCTAATTACCCTGGTGGGCCATTTTAAGCCTAGCCAATTACCCCATGTGAAAATCAAACCATGAACCTTGTGTCTATAAGGTAAACACCTTAATTATTATTATGCCAATCTTCCACCTAAGTAGTTGGATTAAGTCCATTTCTGCAGATAATGCCACTGTGGCAATTAAGCCGTACTATGGTAGTAAGTCAGGAAGAGTTAATAAGATCTGGTAAGACATACTGATGGCACTAGATACTCCTGGAATTATTTTCAACATGCATTTTCAGCATTTCATGGAAAGTGGAGATAGTACTTCTGGACTTGCAAAATCAGGTAATGGCCTCCATTTTGAAAAAGGAGCAGATGGTTCATAGAGTAGTACTAGGCTAACTGCACTTGTGAGCCATTTTAAGCCTAGCCAATTATCCCCTGCGAGATTTAAACCATGTACCTTGTAAGGCAAACACCTTAGCCATTAAGCCACCCAACCAACCCATGGTATGCTACATTTATAGAAAGATTATATTTCTTTAACTCCCTGAGAAAGCTTATAGCTGGGTTTTGTAAAAGCAAATCTTTAGATATTACTTTTGACTAATTGGTAGTACATGGAGTAAATATCAACAATCACAAATTACATAGAATTATTTACAAAATTCTCTCTGTTTTGAAAATGATGATTAGATCACTGATTGTAACTACATATAATGTGTTCTCAACATGGATGCCAAGATTCACTTCTCAAGGTTTGCACTTAAGATAAATATTTTCATCTGTGTCTTGAATACATACTAAGTTATGATCGGTGGCTCAGACATAATTCTTTATATCTTGATTAAAAACATAATTCATAACTAACATTTTGCTCATGTGAAAGTGTCATAAAACTTGTCAATTACTTTGGAACACGCACTCAGACCTCTGTATAGTCCATTTTCCCTGTTTGGACATATAGCTAGGTCCTGTTTCACTGAACGGTGCCATTTTCATCATGTTTTGCCTTGAAGATCTGTAACACACAGCTTCTCTTCTTTTGTGTAAATTAGCACATTCAAGCATATCTGTTTTCAGTAAGAAACACAAAGTTCATCTGTGCTAATAAAAAATGTACATTATGAAATATTCCAACTACATTAAACATTAATTTTAAACTCTTTTTAACTCAAATAAAATACTGCATCCACACGTATTCTACATTTATGTCTAACATGTAGTCTATGAGAGCAATACAGTTCAGGAAAGACAATATATAAAACCCAGTTTTACCACTAACCCATCCTATAAGGCAATTGTAGTGCTGTTTACGTGTTAGTACAGCATTAATTTATTTACCAAAAATGTATACTTGCAAATTTTATTATGTGTGTATTGGATGGGGGTGCAATACTATGCTTTTAATCTACTCAGTCCAACAAAATAGGTCTTGACATACTAATAATTTTAACTAAAATACCTCAAAAAAACTCTAAAACTCACTTTATTAAATAAAAAAAAAAAAAAGAAAAAAAGAAACACACCTGGTAAGGGCTTTCATTCTAAGAGAACTTCATCAGACCAAGTTGTACAACCACACTGACAAGAAATAAATAGCTAAAGTCACAAATCACATGACCCATTGATTTAATGCTTTAACCCCTTCTTCTTCAGAACAATTTTAAAGTTCTCTCTGTCATTAATACCTGGAAAGACACAGGCATTTATCCTGCCTTGCTAACAATACTCTTTCCAGTTAAGATCATTTTCAGCATCCCACCTGGAATCATAATTTTTAACCTGATCAATTACAGAAATTTATGAAAAAAAAAAACTCTTCATCCGAGTGACATTAAATAGGTTCATAGGTTCAATAACATGCCTGACCAATGCATTAGTGGATTCTTGCCTATCAGCAGCCCTTAAATGCTCATAAATCCTAATGTAAAACACCTAGTAGTCCTTCCTACATAAAAAGTGGGACAAAGCCCACATAACACTACATATACCACATATTTTGACTTACAATTAAACCTTCCTAATACATTTATTTTACAATTTCTGGCTGATACCATGATTTTTGACCCTTCCAGAACATGGTTACAATAATCACAACTATTGCATCTGCACATTCCCTTAAACATACCTTTACCCAGGAAGGGCATCCGGCGTAAAATTTTGCCAAATCATACATGCAGACAACAGTACATATATACATACCGGATCAGTCAGGGCCCAGGTTAACAAGACTGCCACAAGTACTGTTGGCCAACAGGGTGCTGGCGGAAATTGGGCTACTGTTGGTCGAAGGAGGAGAAGAGAGAGAAGGCATACCCGAAGGCAGGTAAAGGCTAGGACCATGATAGTGAGGGTCGGAACTTTGTATGTTGGCAGTATGATTGGTATAGGGAGAGAGCTAGCTGATATGATGGACCAAAGGAAGGTTGGTATATTGTGTGTGCAAGAGACCAGATGGAAAGGGAACAAGGCTAGGTGCATCAGAGGCGGGTTCAAATTGTTTTATCATGGTGTGGATGGGAGGAGAAATGGCGTAGGTATTATCCTGAAGGAACAGTATGCTAAGAGTGTTTTGGAGGTGAAAAGAAGGTTGGATAGAGTGATGTTTATGAAGCTGGAAATTGATGATGTAATGATGAATGTTGTTAGTGCATATGCTCCACAAGTTGAGTGTGCAATGGATGAGAAATAAATATTTTGGAGTGAGTTGGATGAAGTGGTGATGACTGTACCAAAGGGTGAGAGACTGGTGATTGGAGCAGATTTCAATGGGCATGTTGGTGAGGGGGAACAGAGGGGATGAGGAAGTGATGGGTAGGTATGGTGTTAAGCAAAGGAATGCAGAAGGTCAGATGGTAGTGGATTTTGCGAAAAGGATGGACATGGCTGTGATGAATACGTATTTTAACAAGAGGGAGCAGCATAGGGTGACATACAAGAGTGGAGGAAGATACACACAGGTGGATTATATCTTATGTAGAAGGGCCAGTCTGAAGGAGATTGGAGACTGTAAAGTGATGGCAGGGGAAAGTGTAGTTAGGCAGCATAGGATGGTGGTTTGTAGGATGACACTGATGATTAAGAAGAGGAGGATAAATGTGAGGGAAGCACCAAGGATCAAGTGGTGGAAATTGAAAAAGGGTAATTGTGAGGTGATGTTCAGGAAAGAGGTAAGACAGGCACTGGGTGGCAGTGAAGAGTTACCGAATAGCTGGGTAACTACAGCAGAGCTAGTAAGAGAGATGGCTAGAAAGGTGCTCAGTGTGACATCTGGACAGAGGAAGGAGGACAAGGAGACCTGGTGGTGGAATGAAGAAGTACAGGAGAGTATACAGAGAAAGAGGTTGGCAAAGAAGAAGTGGCATAGTCAGAGAGATGAAGAAAGTAGACAAGAGTATAAGGAGATGAAGTGCATGGCAAAGAGAGATGTGGCGAAGGCTAAGGAGAAGGCATATGAAGAGTTGTATAAAAGGTTGGACACTAAAGAGGGAGAAAAGGACCTGTACCAATTGGCTAGACAGAGAGACCGAGCTAGTAAAGATGTGTAGCAGGTAAGGGTGATAAAGGATAATGAGGGAAATGTACTCACAAGCGAGAAGAGTGTGTTGAGCAGATGGAAAGAGTACTTTGAGGGGCTGATGAATGAAGAGAATGAGAGGAAAAGAAGGTTGGATGATGTGCAGATAGTGAATTATGAAGTGCAGTGGATTAGCAAGGAGGAAGTAAGGATAGCTATGAATAGGATGAAGAATGGAAAGGCTGTTGGTCCAGATGACATACCTATGGAAGCATGGAGGTGTTTAGGTGAAATGGCAGTGGAGTTTTTAACTAGATTATTTAATGAAATCTTGGAAAATGAGAGGATGCCTTAGGAATGGAGAAAAAGTGTTTTGGTACCAATTTGTAAGAATAAGGGTGATGTGCAGAGCTGTAGTAACTATAGAGGGATTAAATTGATCAGTCACAGCATGAAGTCATGGGAAAGAGTAGTGGAAGCTAGGTTAAGAAGGGAGGTGATGATTAGTAATCTGCAGTATGGTTTCATGCCAGGAAAGAGCACTACAGATGCGATGTTTGCTCTGAGAGTGTTGATGAAAAAGTACAGAGAAGGTCAGAAGCAGTTGTATTGTGTCTTTCTGGATTTAGAGAAAGCATATGACAGGGTGCCTAGAGAGGAATTGTGGTATTGTATAAGGAAGTCGGGAGTGTCAGAGAAGTATGTAAGAGTGGTACAGGATATGTACGAGGGTAGTGTGATAGCGGTGAGGTCTGCTGTGGGAGTGATGGATGTGTTTAAGGTGGAGGTGGGATTACATCAAGGATCAGCTCTGAGCCCTTTCTTATTTGCAATGGTGATAGACAGGTTGACAGACGAGATCAGACAGGAGTCCCCGTGGACTATGATGTTTGCAGATGACGTTGTGATCTGTAGTGAGAGTAGGGAACAGGTGGAGGAGACCCTGGAGAGGTGGAGATGTGCTCTAGAGAGAAGAGGAATGAAGGTCAGCAGGACTAAGACAGAATATATGTGTGTGAATGACAGGGAGGATAGAGGAATGGTGAGGATGCAGGGAGTAGAGGTGGCGAAGGTGGATGAGTTTAAATACTTGGGATCAACAGTTCAGATTAATGGTGAGTGTGGAAGAGAGGTGAAGAAAAGAGTACAGGCAGGATGGAGTGGGTGGAGAAGAGTGTCAGGAGTGATTTGTGACAGATGAGTATCAGTAAGAGTGAAAGGGAAGGTCTACAAAAGGGTCATGAGACCAGCTATGTTATATGGGTTGGAGACAGTGGCATTGACAAAAAGGCAGGAGTCAGAGCTTGACGTGGCAAAGCTGAAGATATTAAGATTTGCACTGGGTGTGACAAGGATGGACAGGATTAGGAATAAGTATATTAGAGGGTCAGCCCAGGTTGGAAGGTTTGGAGACAAAGCCAGAGAGGCAAGATTATGTTGGTTTGGACATGTGCTGAGGAGGGATGCAGAGTATATTGGGCAAAATATGCTAAGGATGAAGCTGCCAGGTAACAGGAAAAGAGGAAGGCCTAAGATAAGGTTTATGGATGTGGTAAGATAGGACATGCAAGTGGTTGGTGTAACAGAGCAAGATGCAGAGGACAGGAAGAAATGGAAACAGTTGATCTGCTGTGGCGACCCCTAATGGGAGCAGCTGAAAGAAGAAGAAGATACCTTCACCCAAACCACTCTCTTTATCTCTATAAAAATACTCTTTAACGCCTTTACCCCTTTTTGTCACAAAAACAGGAACTTCCCCTATTATTTTAATGATATCCTGAAAGTTCAATAAGAACTTCCAGTTGTTCCTAATTATTTTTTTAATACTTCCTTCATGTACAGAATTATTGAGCAAACAGGCCAAAGAATAGGTACTCCTTGAAGGCTGTGGCCGAGACGTCAGAGATACAATAAATTGCTTTTGGTGGACTTCGTTTGTTGCTAGGCCAAAGAATAATCCCTGTTACTTAGTTCAACATTATCACTCAGTTCCAACTGCTCTATAGTAGCATTCCTATTAATATCAGTCCTCACCTCTCTTTTCAAAACGACTTTATCCATTTCCACATCTAACATCTCAGGTGGGTACCCTCTAGCACAAAACCTCTTTTTCAGTGCCTCACATTCTACATTAAAATGACAGGCCTCATCCGTTAGCCTACTTACTCTATCAAATTGGCTATTAACAATATTCTTTTTAAGTCTGCCACTATGTATACTATGCACTGATTTTTTTATAAATTTTGGTGCTCAGTGTGTTAGCTTTTTTATACAATGTCAAATCCAGGTAATTAATGGATTTTTTAAAAAAATAAAAGTAAATTTCAAAAAATCAGACACTGAATTCAAATACTGCATAAATAACTGAAGGGCAGATTCAGTTCCCTTCCAAATAAAAAAAAAATAATCAATAAAACACTTATAAACAACAATATCATTAAAAAACTTGGAATTATAAATAAACTCTTTTTCTCAACCCATCATAAAAATATTAGCATAACTGGGGGCCATAGCCACTGCCATTGCTACTCCATTTGTCTGCTTATAAATAACATTATCATACTCCAAAAATGTGTGTGATAAAATAACATCCAAAATACTAACAATCTAATTCACTTCATCAGCCCTAAAACACTTGGACTCATGAAGCACTCTCTCAACCATTTCCAAACCCACATCATTAGGTATTATTGTATATAAAGAAGCAACATCAGCTGTAACCAATCACATATCATCATCTATTGTAATGCCCTTGGTAAATTGTCGAAAATCAAGAGTCTTTAATATATGAATCCACTTTAATAATCAACTTTTGAAGACTTTTGTCAACATTAATGGCCATGGATTCAGTTTTACTGCCACTACAAGCCACAGTTGGTCTGAAACTCAGCAAATCCAAATCTTTATGCATTTTAGGCAGGCCAAAAAAACCTGTCTAATGCTGGATTCTAAATTCTAAAACAATCAGCCAGGTCATTTTTACCCCAGCCTTCAATTAACCATTCATCTATTAAAGCATCTATAATCCCATAAGCTTTCTTCACATCAGCTAAACTAACTACAGCATAAACTTTTTTACCCTTCAACATATTAATCAAACTTTGGCAATAAAAATTATAATTCATGACCACCACAGCATTTCCCTTATCTAACTTAGTAATACAATTATCTTTATTACTTTTTAATGCATAGAAAGCTCTTCTTTCAGCATCAGTCATATTATAAAAGGCATTTTTATTTTTACTGCTAAGCAAGTCCCGCAATTCATTTTCACAAGTTGCCAAAAAGGCCTGTAACTCAGGCCTCAAAGGTGGATTAAAAGTATTGCACTTTTTAAAAGAAAAATCATTTTTTTCACCATAGCACCCTAAAAAAAAAAAAATTAAATTCAACTTTTGAACATAATCTCTTAAGGAATTGATCACTGAAACCAAGTCCACCCTACCAGATGGCACAAAAGTCAACCCCTTACTTAAAACTGTTATTTGCTCAAAAGTCAACTTAACATGGGATAAATTCACTATTTTAAAACAATTAACCACAGTAGCTAACATCAGAGGAATCAAACATCCCCTTTGAGGTCTGCTGCTCACAGTCTATATTCCACTTTCCATTCCTTGTGCCATCTGCTCTTCATGTCACTCAAATGAAGAGGTTGTTTTATACATTTTCTGTAATTGATCAAGCTAAAAATTGTGTTTCCTGGTGGGATGCTGCAAATGATCTTGACTGGAAGGGGTATTGTTGACAGGTCAGGCTAAATGCCTGTGTCAATCCAGATATTAATGATAGAGAGAATTTTAAAATTGCTCTGAAGAAGAAGGGGTTTACAGCATTAAATGGATGGGTCATGTGATTTGTGACTTTAGCTATTTATTTATTGTCAGTGTGGTTATACAACTTGGTCTGATGAAGTTTTGTTAGAATGAAAGCACTTACCAGTTATGTTTCTTTTTTTAATGAAGTGAGTTTTAAAGTTTTTTGAGCCGTTTCAGTTATTATTTTGTAGTTTTGTTTTGTATGGTTATTGTTTTTTAAGCTTTTATTTGGATACTAATATTTTTTGCCAACTGATTTTATAAATTGCATTGTTACAAGCATGAGCATTTTGTTAGAACACTTTTGCATTAAGAAAACAACAAAGCAATTTAGGTGAGTTCTGCAAATAGTAGAAAGGACTTTTAAGTTATATTTTTGCAAATAGAAAAACTGGTTAACTTGCAAATTAATTTAGAAAGGACTTTTATTATCTTCTTTTATTCTTTATAGTTCTTGAAATATTTTAAATGTTTAATAATTTTGTTATTATAGAAAAATATGATGCAAGATTGAGCAGATACCATGTCACACCTTTAATATTGCACTTTGTATGCAAAGACTAAAACATATACAAACACCTTCACACAGACACACACACACACACACACACACACACACACATATATATATATATATATATATATATATATATATATATATATATATATATATGAGGGTGTTTGTATAAGTGTCAGTCTTTGCATACAAAGTGCAATACTGAATGCTATGTGTCATCATTTGAACTTAACGTAGTGCAACCCTTATTGCCAGTGCAAAGATCATAGAATTTACTTCTCACAGATAGACTGATTACACTTGCCAACATTTTCTAATAAAAATTGCAGTCACCTTTACACAGTGATATCTTCTATTCTTCTGTTTAAGGATGCACACAAGTTCAGATCTATTGCTGGTTATCAAATTTAAATATGTGATCTTCTCAATCTGATAAGATGAAAAGTTTTGGGTGAGAAATCACTGCCATTGAAGATTATTAATTTCTGTGAGGTCAATAGTGCTGAAATCAGTGGAAGCCTACTATAAGCAGCTGGCAGTAAGCATGAAATAGTCACTCACATTTATTGTATCTGCACATGTTTGTATTATTCCCAGGAAAGTGTTGAACTTTATCTGCCAAACTGATGTATGGATGGAAACAAGGAATGTTTGTGAGCAACATCAAGATCCTCCTGATGCAACCTCTGCATCATCCATCAATATTCTGTAAAGTGGTGGGGGAGGATGGCGATTCTAATAATTCTCTGTGGTCATCTCTTGACAGGTGTTTTGAAAATGGGTAACATATATTTAGGTGTACAGGTTAGCACAATGGTCAGAAGCTTGGATGATAAGCAGCATTTAATGAAGTCTGCTGCATTAAGAACTTTTGTTACAACATATATGCATACTGATTGGGCTTCAGGTTATGACAGCAGTTAGGCAGGTCTGCTATTGTTTACTTATGAAATGTCTGCAAAATAGAAGCATGTCTTAAGCAAAAAGCAATAGATTATTAATCAAATCTGTGACTAAGCTGAGGGAGGCTGAAGACAATTTTATATGTCTTTCCATAAGTATCTCATAAAGACTCAGCTTCTTGGTAAAATTCTTTCGTCCAGTGTAAAATCATTGAAGTACTTCAAATAGTTTTACTTCACACTTTTATCAGTTTTTCTTGAGTATCCTGTTCATCTTGTATTTTTTCTTTTTTCATTTAAACCAGACCACAGAATGGGGATGATGCCATGCAGCTGATCTGTAGTTTCATACTTAATGACTTGTAAAGTTTTCTTAATCTACTGGCCAATGACTTGTAAAGTTCTCTTTATGTATTGGCCAATAAAACAGGTACCCTGATTTGAATTAATAGTTCACAGAAGTTTAAATCTGGGGATATGCTTCTATGACAGGATTTATTTATTTTTAACCCCTTGTCTTTTGATCAGCCCTTGATCAGCTCTCTCATGATCAATTGGCCAATCCATTCCCCATCACTAGGACAAGAGTCAGCCAGAAAAAGCCATCATTCAGACAGCTCTCAGGGGAGGTTCAAGAATTTTTCTTTTTTTTTCCCCTTCTCTACCACCATGCATCTGCCAATGTGTAGTAGGAGCGTATGCAATGGACAAATGGCAGAAAATTTCCACTCACTTCCATTAGAGGCATTTTCTCGAAGAACTCTCCCCCTAAGCATGAACAATAAAATCTCTGGTTTCCACCAGAGTGCTAAAACCACTTAGTGTGCCTTTGCATGCAAACAAATCCACATTTCCTCTGGAAAATGTAAGCTGACTCTGATACTTCACTCCTATCCCTCTTTGCCTTGCCCCTCCAATGCTGGGGGCACTAATGAAGCCACAGTTGCCTGTGGTATTTGGTCTACCACTCATGGATATGCAAAAATAGCCAAACATGCAAACAATAACTATAATTAAAATTTTAAACTTTTGGTAACAGTCAGAAAGGTTTGCAAAAAGGTCAGCACTCACTATAAAATGCATACAGCTCCAACAGAGAGTCATCTCAGAAATTACACCATTTAGTAAATTGTGGTAAACAGGTAACTTTTTGTACATAACATGGCAGCTCAACCTAAACAATGTTAGCACATCAGCATTTTGTATCAGACCGACTACTGGTCAAGATTTACAATGTATTATGGTACAGAGTGTTTCTTAAAAGGGTATTAAAACATCACTTATAATGTGTATATATGCACAACATATACACACATTTTAGCAACTTCAATTTACTTTCACCACAGCTACCATCTTTACAAAAAAAAAATTTCAGAAATTACAAATTATGTGCAGGTGCATATTTTGCATCATACATTAAATATGTACTCTAGACTGAACTCATGAAGGAGACAACAGAGAAGACACAGCATATTAACAATTTAACAGCATATGAAATTCATGAAACATGCAGTTACAGTTACTTGATTGTCCTGGTAACCAAATTCATGGCTGTTATTGCTGAGGTAAACAGCCAAGCCACCCTCTCAGGGATGAATGAAGACTATTTGAACTCTGGATGGAACTAAAATGGAAGCCTGCAAAAGGAAAAATTTGAGACATAATGTTATGACATGTATTAGAACATTTATAGTCACTAGTCAAAACAGACTCAAATGGATGAGGAACAGGAGCACTCAGTTGTGATGGATGGATGGCATATGGAGTGTCATTATGATTAGTAGAACTCAAACTTTCACCCTTGCAGCAAATATCTGATTATGTTAAATCAGTTGTCAGTTCTGGAACAGACTTACCAGACTTTGATCTGGCTATTCTTATCTCATACTGTATTGGTGTATCTTTTCCTTAGAAACATTGTCTTCAGGATGACCCTCCTCCAAACTGAATGAATATATTGTCAATCTATTTGAGCTATGATAAAATTGTGAAAAACTGAGGGGCTGCCAGCCCAGTCAGATAGAATGTTAAAAGTAATTCTATGTCATTGTAAATATTAATATGATCTACAGGATGGTTTCGCAAATGTAAGAAACCTGTGTTATGTACTAAGTTTCAAAAATGCAACCACAGTGCACCCTGCTGGAAGAAAGCTGATAAGTAAAGAATTTTGCAACTATGTATGATCCCACACTTGGAGACAGGATGTCTGGGCTAGGAAATTCTTTCTATTGTCCTAAGACATAGATAATTACTAGGTTTCACATGTAAAGTGTCTTTTATTGCTGTAACTTCCTGGCAGGTGCAGATCAAAAGAGAAATGTAAAATTTTAAGTTCCGTGAGCCTGGGAAACTTAAGCAGACATAATAAGAATGATGTAATCTGAAATGACTCAGCAGTAATGTATATTATCAATTTAAGGGCTATTTCAGAAGGTAAGGATAGCATTTGTATTTGTCTTCAGACTTGTTAACAACTCACCAGCACTGTGCCTTTCTCTGTAAGTAAAGTTATTTAGATCTTAGTATTTCTCTTAGAGATAGATAGAAATATAGCCATATTAGTCTAACTGTTTTCTATATTTATGTCAGACTATCCTACAATTTTGTTTTAAAGTATTTCCTTGTGATTTCTGAACTCTATATTATCACTGTGTTGAATTGACGAGTAGTGTCTTGTGTTTTTATTATTTATTATTAAATATTTTAAACCTTTTAAATGTGGCTGGTTTGTGTGTAGAGATCTTTAAGCCCTTAAGAGTACTTGCATGCCCTTTGGTAAGGGCCTTTATAGTAGCTGATAAGGGTGGTTGGTGACAGTTGGTACTACATTATAGTCTGGGCTGAAGGGGGTATAGCTGGAGAACCTGTGCCAGCCTTCCCCCGGAGTGTCTGTGTGCTTGTATATAAATCAAATCTCAAAATGTGTGTGTGCCAGCTACTTGGGCAGGGACACAAAGCACCAGGAATTCATGGGGTTTTCACCCTTTGAGTTGCTGTATGGCCATAGGATGAGGAGACCTCTAGATTTAATTTGAGATGAGTGGGAAGATGAGTGTGAATCCCACAAGGAGTCTGCTGTGGCATATGTCCTAAACCTCAGAACAAGGCTCAGGGAACTCATGGGCTTGGCGCAAGAGAACCTGGCAGACGCCCAACAACAGAAAAAGGTCTGTTATGACAGGAATGCTTGAGCTAGAGAGTATGCTGTAGGGCAGCAGGTAATGGTTCTCATTTCTGTCAGATGCAAAAAGCTACAAGCAGCTTTGGAGGGACCCTAGAAGGTAGTAAGGAAAGTCAGTGTTATTAACTACATGGTAGAACTGCTAAGCAGGAGGCAGGGACACAAAACATACCATGTTAACATGATGAAGCCTTACCATGATAGGGAGGCCCTTGTACTGAGTATTTGCAGTGGATTGCAGGAGGAGCCTGAGACAGATCTGGGGCCTGATCTCCTCTGTGAGGCTCAGACTGACACCTCAGTGGAAAGGGTAGCAATGTCCCAACAGCTATCTCCTACCCAGGCTCAAGAAATCCAAACAGTGTTACAGGTCTTTGGGGACATGTTCTCTCAGAAACCAGGGTGCACCCACATGGTGCAACACCAGGTGGATACAAGTCCCCAAAGGCCTATTAGGTAGGCCCCTTATAGGGTACCTGAGAGAGTCAAACATACTCTGAGGGAGGGGATACAGGAAATGTTGGAACTAGGGGTAATTCATAAGTCCATCAGTCCTTGGGCTTCCCCAGTGGTGCTGGTACCAAAGAAGGATGGCAGCACCAGGTTCTTTGTGGACTACAGAAAATTAAATAGTCACACAGAGTCAGATGCTTATCCATGCCTAGGACAGATGAAGCCCTAGAGCAGCTGAGTGAGGCTAAGTATCTTACCACCATTGATCTTACCAAGGGTTACTGACAGGTGCCCTTGTCTCCCAGTGCTAGAGAGAGGTCAGCCTTTGTGACTCCTTTTGACTTGTATGAGTTCATAAAGATGCCCTTTAGGATGAAAAGTGCCCCAGCGACTTTCCAGAGGCTAGTAGACAATATCCTAGCAGGAGCAGGACATTTTGCCCTTGCTTACCTGGATGATATTGCCATCTACAGCCATTCCTGGCAAGAGCACCTTCAGCATTTCAGGGAGGTGCTATGCCGACAACAGAGGGCATGGTTGACCATTAAGCCCTGCAAATGTCAAGTGGGTATGCAGAGGTCTTCTACCTGAGACATAGAGTGGGGAGTGGTAAGATCAGGCCAGAACCTGCCAAAGTGGAAGCCATTCAGGCATGGCCTGCACGTGTTACCAAAAAGTAGGTGAGGGCATTCCTAGGGACAGCAGGGTACTACAGAAAGTTTGTCCCCAGTTATAGTAATGTAGCTGCTGCCCTCACAGACCTGACAAGAAAAAACAGGCCAGATAAGGTAGTGTGGAATCCAGCATGTGAGCATGCATTCAAGAAGCTTAAAGAAGCTTTGGGAGGACCCCTTGTGTTAGCCAGTCCAGATTACAGCAAAGAATTTGTTGTGCAGGTGAATGCTTTAAACCATGGGGTGGGGGCTGTACTAAGCCAGATTTTTTCAGAGAGAGAAGAGCACTCAGTGGTTTATCTCAGTCATAGACTCCAATCCAGGGAAGAATTCTATACAGCTGTAGAAAAGGAATGTCTAGCCATAGTGTGGGCACTACAGAAACTTCAGCCTTATCTGTATGGAAGGAAATTAATTGTAGTTACAGATCACCATCTCCTGACGTAGTTATATTGAGTCAGACAGCAAAATGGCAAGTTGCTATGGTGGAGCCTAGTGATGCAAGCATATGATATGTAAGTGCAGTACCACAGTTAGATTAGCAATGCAAAAGCAGATGAGCTGTCAAGATAGGGAATGGGGTAAGGTATACCCAGATAAACTCAACCCTCTCAAGCAACATTTCTCAAGGGACACTTGAAAAACTAGCTTGAGTTCTCGGGGGGGGGGGGTGTATGAAAAACTGAGGGTCAGCCAGCCCAGCCAGATAGAATTTTGTAAATAATTTTATGTCATTGTAAATATTAATATGATCCACAGGGTGGTTTCACAAATGTAAAAAAACTGTGTTATGTGCTAAGCTTCAAAAATGTAAACACAGTGCATCCTGCTGGAAGAAAGCTGATAAGTAAAGAATTTTCCAACTGTGTATGCTCTCAAGCTCGGAGACAGGATGTCTGGGCTAGGAAATTATTTCTATTGTCCTAAGACATAGATAATTATTAGGTTTCACATGTAAAGTGTATTTTATTACTGTGGCTTCCTGGCAGGTGCAGATCAAAAGAGAAATGTTACATTTTAAGCATTGTGAGCCTGGGAGACTTAAGTAGACATAACAAGAATGATGTAATCTGAAATGACTTAGCAGTAATGTGTATTATGAATTTAAGGGCTATCTCAGAAAGTAAGGATACCATTTTGTATTTGATTTCAGACTTGTTAACAACTCACTAGCACTGTGCCTTGCTCTGTAAGTAAAGTTATTTAGATCTTAGTATTTCTCTTAGAGATAGATAGAAATAGGATACTCTTTGGTAAGGGCCTTTATAGTAGCTGATAAAAGTGGTTGGTGGCATTCAGTACTTCCTTATAGTCTGGGCAGAAGGGGGCATAGCTGGAGAACCTGTGACAGCCTTCCCCTGGAGTGTCTGTGTGTTTGTATATAAATCAAATCTCAGTGTGTGTATCAGCTACTTGTGCAGGGACGTGAAGCACTGGTTGGACAGAGAGGGTGCTGGAGGGTTTGGCTTGACTACTCAGCTGAGACCTGAACCCTGTAGCTGTGCCAGTGGGGAGTCTTGTTGGGGATCTGGAGAGAAAGGGGGAAACCAGTTCCAGACTGATTGTGATCTCTGTGTGCTCTTAAGGGAAATTGTACTTTACTGTGTGTGTACTTGTTATCCTCCAACTGTGGATGCCCCTCACTGGTTCTAGTGGTGAGGATTGAGGCTCCTTGATTACTGGGCCAGTGCACGGGCATCACAGCCATGTTTAGTTTGTACCATATATTGAGCATCCTCACCTGCAACTTCTCAGTGTGGTTTGGAAGCTGCACAGTTACAGAAAGGAATGTGCCACAAAGAGTGGTGAGGGTCGCAGAGAAGGTAACAGGTTCAAGTCTTCCATCAATGCAATGTTTTTATTCTGCAAGAAGCGTCCAAAAGGCCACAAAAATAATACAGGACAACACACATCCTGCTCATGGACTGTTTAAGCATCTGGAATCAGTCAGGAGATATTTCAGCATCTTCTGCAGGACTACAAGATTCAGTAATGGTTTCTACCCTACAGTGATTAGATTTCTGAACTTGGGCACTAGTCCCAGGGGTCTGGGCACATAATAAGTCGATTTTTATTTGTGCAATATATACTTACAAATATTCCAAGTAATTGATTATATCCATAGTCAGTATTAACTCACTCAAGGGCAATAGTAGAGAAATAATTTAGGAATTTTAATCTGTAGTGTGTTTTGTATTACTTTAAATAGAATAGTTAATTTAACTCAGGAGAGGGTATTCTTTTCATTTATGAGTGTTGGTAAATGTCAATACTCTTTCTTGCATGTACTGAGAGTAGTATTGTATTTGTTAGTTATGTTTATTCCTCTACTTGTATGTGTTTCACTTTCCTTTGTAATATCAAGAATTGAGCTGATGCATTAAATTTCATTTAGGCTACGTGTGTAGTTCTAAATGACAATAAAGTTTACTTTGACTTTGACTGACAGTAATATGGTTCCCTGATTTTCTGCATTGTTACTTCTACTGTGTGCCACTTTTGTCCCCTTCTAACTTTAAGGTGATAGTCTGACCAGATTATAGGAAGATAGTATTAGTGCAGAATAACGTTGGTTGTAAAATTTTTGTATGCATCTTTAACTTTTAGGACATTACAATCAACTGTATGTACAGAATTACTCTTGGTTTAAGTTTCAGCTTTAATATTGGCATGTCAGTTCCTATTTGTCTCTCAAGTATTAGCTGTGAAGGGGACACTCTAGTGGCACCATGTAGAGTAGGTTGATATGCTTGAGAGCTTTATGCAAAACAATTTAACTTAGTATCTTTTCTCCTGCTTGCTCTGCTCCCTCAGCTGCACCATTTGATTGAGGATAGTGAGGACTTAAATTAGTATGAGTATTGAGATTGCAGATAGCCATGATGTGCAACATTGTGGGAAGTGGCTCTACTGTTGGCTATTAGCACATGTTGAGCTATAGCTGGTATTAATCTATTGCTTCTCCTTTTGGTGTAAAAGATATGTGAACCATGGTATTGCATAACTATGCTATATGTTTCTGAATCAGTCTGCTGTCTTGAGTGTTATCATTTGTATACACCATGTGTCTCATTTGCTTAGAGTTCCACATTACTTTTTCATTACATACTCATTAGCATGCTTTGCAGAGTTTATTTTGCCACTTGCACAACTATCCAATCTAAGTGTTAGACTCACTCACACCTGGCATGTTGCCACTACCCCCATACATTTCCACCACACATTGTGCAATAAGTATCTATGTGTCCCGGCCATAATGATATTTTTTAACAATCCATTAGTAATTCAAAGTGTGAGTCTTTTATTCAGTGTGTGTGTGCATGCGTGTGTGTGTGTGTGTGTGTGTGTGTGTGTGTGTGTGTGTGTGTGTGTGTGTGTGTGTGATCTGCACTGATGAATGGGGTAGGCATTTCAGTCAGCATGCATGCCCTCTCAAACCAGTAGTTACTGACTGTGATTAGCTGATGACCACTTAACTTTTATTATCCAGAATAACTCATGCCAAAACTAAACTTTATTTATTATCATAGTGTAATAAGCTGTCTATCATGCCTTTGAAGTGCTTAATCTGAATCTAAAACTGACCATATTGTCCTGATATTTGACCTTTATTATGAAGTACACATTTCAAATAATAAGCACAAGTAGAACTAACACTTTAAGTAATGAATGCACACTAAAGCGTCTGATAAATAATAAATGCTGTAACCTCTGGCCTCATTCATTTTGAAAATATTTTGTGACACAATTATTAAGTACTAATTCCTTCTACTCATCAGTAAAGAGAGACAGAAATGTGACTTTCCAACAGCTGAAAGATGAACATAAAGGTTCTGCACTTGTATATGATGGTGAAATCTTGATCTGGTAAAAATCCTTGTAATTTCCTCATTACAATATATAGTGTTTTCCTCACCAAGATTATCAGCTATGTCTGTGTCTCACTCCTTCGGTTTATTTATTTAATCTTTGATTTGCACTTGTAAGTGATCTTTGTCTCATAATTGCTAATACTGTCTCTTCCTAAAGTAAATTAGTGAGACAGTCAAATCACACAGATTTCTTAAGTTAATCTTCGGCAATGGCAGGTACTGCACAGGCAGAAATGTAAATACAGCTTTTAAATACTTAGGAGTTTGTTGTCTCCCTCCAATGTTTCTTAAGTACTAGTTATTTTTTATTTTTTTCACTTTATCATAGTCTCGCTTATTTACAAGAACCACTCAAACCTAACATAAGGGGTGGTAAATCCAAAAGCTACATTTTTCTCTGTGGGTATTTGTGTATCTCACAAGGCACCTTTATAAAATGAGGTTTACAAGCATTTTTTATATATTGCACTTTTCTTTCACAGTCTGTCTTGCCGAGTGCTACTCACATCTGATGTGGGACATTTTGCTGTACAGCTTGTCATCATTTATTTGTAAATGGCTGCATGTAGTGACGGAGATATCTTGTGGAAGTTATCTGTATTTGTTAGCAACTATGAGAAATAATATAATTTTGTACATGGATGTATTGCATAGAAAATACAATCCACAAGGTTTTCAAGAGACTCAACCTGTCTGATTCAGGATAACAGCAGTATGGAACTATGCTATTGTTAGAACTTTCTAGAAGTAAGATGGCAGCAGTATTAACTCACAAACAAGATCTGAATATTTCTTTCGAGCTTTAGTGCAGAGCAAGTTTTATGAGAGTGTAGTCCTATTTCACATTGTTTGTTAGATGGTTAGAGCACAGGATTGGCCTACAAATGTCAGGGGAACAATTAGCCTTCCATCTTCATGACAACAATAAATACCCAGAGCAACTTTCTTTCTCCCCTTGAAGACAGCTGTGAAAAAAAGCATTCTGAACACCATTTATAGATGGAGAGCCCCTTCTCTAGGGAAGAAACAATAATCAATCAGTGTTCACATATGCACATGCTAATGAATGCCAGACTAGTGACCAAGTAAGATGGTATAATGATAAACTGCCCTTCTAGCAAAGACATGGGCTGTGCTTTAACTTGAATCTGTGTAATCATTCAAGTAAACTTTAGGGACTGCAGCATTACTTCAAAATGTATTCTGAGTAAACAATTTTTAAAGAATCTCCAGAACTATGGAAATTATTTTATCCTGCTATATATAATCTTTTCTCTTTGTTTCCCCCTTTTCAGTCTTTTCTTCTCACATTCTGTCTCATTAACTCATGGATAAGTAGCCAGACATTAAAAATCATTACAAAACAGAAGTGACATAGGGCTCCATATGCAGTTTTCTTTGCACCTGAGTGTGATTGGCAGTCTAACAGAAAATGTTAAAAAAGTTATTTCAAATGACCTCTGACTTGTGTTAGTATGAAGTGTAGGCTTAGCTACCTTATGTGCATTAGGATATAATACACAAAGTTATATTGACTACTTATTGTATCTTTGCAGTCGTGTTTTTTGCCAAAGCAATGCATGTTATAGTGTTTTCATACAGCAATTAGAACTTCACTTAATGACAAAGTGGAATGTTTAAACCATCAACATTCACAAAGGATTTTTAATTATTTATTTCCTACCTTATTTACTTATTTCACTGAGTTTATAATGCTATTTATTAATTCCTTATTCCCCCACTTTACTGACTTATGTAACTGCATTTATATTGCTGTTTAATTCTTTTTTCTATCAACATATTAGAAGGTCCACCAGTTATAGTGTTAACTGACAGAAAGTCAGCATATTAGAGGGTCCACTAGTTATATTGTTAACTGACAGAAAGTCAGCAAGCTAACTTAATTACACTTTTTCATTGCTATAATGTTATTGATTCCTTTGACTCTTAGTGTACTACAACATTCAGTATTTATTTTTAATATTTTGTCATATTATTTGTAAAAAATGGTTATACTTATGTATGTTTTTATATCTAAAATAATCTACAAATATCTGATGTGCTACCATAAAAGGTTAATATTCTTCATAGTCATATTAGAAGTTATGACATATTCATGTGTTTTGTATTTGCTACATTTGTTTGATATACTTTGTGGTAGTTTAGTACTGTATTTGCTTTTACAGTTATTTTATATTGTTCATTTATTATTTGTTCACTGATTTAGTCCCACTAGGTCAGTGCCCTCTTTTTAGATGTGACCCAAGATGGTATTAATTCTGATTATGGGAAATTTGACCTGAGAAAATGGGAAATTCTCCTACTCTTATTTTTGATAAGCATCATGGAATCTTTTATATTCACCTCTCCTACAAACAACTCAGGCAGAGAGGCCCTCAGTTTAACAATTCATTCAAAGGAACGCACAATCAGGAGTGCAGCACCCCCATAAACTGCACTGCAGTGTCAGCAATGGAACACAGCTGTTATTTCATAGTCTTTGTGTTTGTTTGATATTCTTCATAGAAGTTTAAAAACTGTGACTTTTGTTGGTCAACAATTATTTTTTTATTACATAACTGCTCTGTATTCTGCCTCTGACAACTGTCCTATATTATGACTGAATATGGTCCTTGGACCAGTTTATGTAACTGATTAGCAAGCACAAGCAAACAAACAAATAAAAAGTTTGCTATGTATGACAATAGATCCTTATGTGGGGATTACATACATGTCTTCCAGTATCTCTCTGAGTCATACTGAGCCTAGTTCTCAAATAAACAATTTGCAAAAAAGCTATTGAGGCAAATAGCTGTACTAAGTACTTGTGAATCTGTATTCTCTTGGCCTCTCACTATGACAATTTAAGTCATACTGCTCATGCAAATAACGTAAAAATCATTCCATAATAGAAGTACTCTACCTTTTTGGAGATATTCTCTCATTTCAACAATTTTATAACAAGACAAAGAACCAAGTAAATGTAGCTCCTATAGATCTATTTCCTTGTTAAATTTAGACAATAAGATCTTTCTTTTAGTATTTGTTAGAAGACTAAAGAGTAATATTCTGAGTTTAGTTATAGGTGACCAATGTGGTTTTATTTCACAAAGACAAGATAATATTAAAATAATTTTGACCATAATCATGTTTATGATACAAAAAAGAAATGACAATATTAAGTCTTGATACTGAAAAAGCTTTTGACTCAGTTAATTTGGAGCTTTTTGCTTATAGTGCCGCAAAATTTGGATTTTCCAGAAGAATTCATATTTTTAATTAAAACATATTCTAATAAGAACGCTTATGTCAAAATAGGTTCTTTCTTATCTAAACCTTTAGATTTAATGAAATATACTAAACAGGGTTGTCCTCTTTCTCCTATTCTTTTTGAATTAATTGTAGAATATTTTGCAATTTCTATCAGACAAAATAATAATATTCAGTGAATTAAAATAAATGATTATTATGAATCAAACATTCTTTTTGCAGATGATATTCTATTAACAACTAAAATTTAAATTTATCATGTAAACACATACAAAAAGAAATTCTCAAAATTGCAGCGACTTCTGGATTTTTTTTTAGTGAAAACAAAGCTAAGGCTTTAATTCTCAATAGGAAAAGGGATACTGTTATTCTGTCAACATTGACTCTTAAGAAAATAAACAAATGGAATACCTTAGAATTATTTTAAATTTCATTTTAGAGAAAATAAGAGATGAAAACTTTAATACTTGTATTAATAATTTGTTGTTTAATAAGTAAATGGAATAATATATTTCTCACATTTACAGATAGATTAGTTATTATTAAAGTGCTTTTCTTAGTTAAGTTCTTAAATTTCATACTATGCACATATCTTCCTCTATGTAAAGATCATTATAAAATAATTAATACAATTCTGTTAAATTTCCTGTGGTATCCTAGAAAAACTATAGCGGCATATGCTCATCACAGAATAACTTGAGAGGTTGGAGGTATGACATTTCCAGATATTGAAACATATGTACAAGCTGCAATTTGCAAAACTGTTACTCAATGGAAGGATAATATTTATAATGGAAACTGGAAGAGCCTTCAGCTTGATTGTATAACTCAGAATACATTTAAATTGGAATCATTTGTATTCAAAACAATAAATAATAAGGCTTGGATATTAATAAGCAATTACTTTCAACATATAATATTTAGTCCTTCCAATATTAAATATATAAACAGCATTCTTCAAAATTTTAAGGGTTTATAGCATAAATATTCTAGTATTAAAAAATAGATAAAACTTTGTTTTATGTTTCATTTGTTTTGCTCTTCTATTAAACTAGTTTGAAGTATTGTTTATAACATTTTTTTAAGCTGCAGAAACCATACATTTCTATGTTGGTATAATTATTTTTCAGAGCTAAAACTGAAATAAGTTCATAACTTAATAAATGAATTTCAACTCAGTTTTGGTGATGACTATCCAGAAATACTGAAAATTAATGTGTTCATATCTGAGAAATTAGTTCATGAAATTCTTTTGATCAACTAGAGATTCCTCTCTTTATTGATTATTTATGTAAAGTACTGAATAACTCTAATAATTTGAAAGGAATCTTATCAGCATTATATTCAATCTTAATAAATCTGAATTCAGAAATAAATTCAGGGTACTGAAATTTTATATTTAAGGGCAGATAAAAATATTTTTTTAGATTTGGACAAAAAGTTAATGTAATTATCTGTTGCTAAAACTGCACATTCTCTTTTTTGAAAAATTTAGTTTGGGAAAACAATACAGAGAGCTTTTTTACTCTACACAGATTAGCAAAAATAGATAAATCCAACCAAGAACCACAAATTAAAACTAGAAACCACAAAAGTAACAACCAACTGCAGTAGCCCAAGCAGAAGTGCAACCAGGAATTATAGCCAAAGAACTTCTTTATTCACAAAAATTAGAATTAAGAGCTTTCATGTGAATATAACAAATACTTCATCATAATTCAAGAAACAATTGCAAACAATGAATTTAAATAACCCTCCTAAAAGGTCACATGACTCATGACACACCTGAATCAAGGATTAACCCTTTATACTTTAACACCTTCCTACTGTTCATTAGTAAGAATGAAAAATAAAATAAAATAAAAAGAAAAGAATATAAATGAAGAAAAATTATTATAAAATACTGTAAGTTCAACCTTGTTACCATAGCATAATCACATTCTAATTCAGCTCAGTAAAATACATGTATGTGCAATATATACATTTAAAACTGAGCACTAGGTTAAACATAATATGACATAAGCTTCAATACACAAGCTATAGAAATAGATTCATTTAAACCTAGGGGTGAAGAGACATTTAATTTTAATTTCCAATTCCCTATGTTCTATCATGTCATGTCACAGATCCCCCAACAAGTTTTGATGTATGGTGTCAATGCCAAAAAACAACAACAACAAAAAAAAAACATGATCTGAGTTCTTTTCCAAATGGCAATATAAAACATTGGTAGTTTCCATATGTTTAATATCATAAAAATGTTTGTAAATTATGTCTTTAAAACTATGAATAGTCTTCCCAACATAAAAACTTGGGCACTCTTTACATAGTGCCACATATACCAAACCCACCAACTTACAATTACAAAAAAGTGCATTTTAACTTTAATTCCATTGATAATCACTTATTTTCTATCTAACATAAATTGACACTGACTGCAGGTACCACACTTATAAGAACCCCATGCTCTATCACTAACAGTTGCAAATAGATTATCATTACTTTCCAACATATTCTTAATACACTTAGATTTTCTAGCAACAAATACTGGTCTAGTGCCCAAAATATCAGGAATCCCCTCAAAAGCTTTAAAAATTGCCCAGTTTTGTTTAATAATATCCTGAATCACACTATATTCCTCAGTGTATTTAGTAATAAATGAACAGGGATATTGACCATTTTGATCTCTCTGAACTACTATTTGGTCACTGTTAGTCAAAATAGGGACAACCCTACCCTGTCTCCTCTTATTAAGGACCTCTCTGTATATAAAATCAACTAACTCAGGGGTGGTATCCTCTAGTCATAAATGTTTCCTTTAAATTATCATACTCCTTGTGAAACATAGTGTCACTGGAAATCATAAGGGCTAATCTAATATATTGCCCATTAATAATTCCCCTCTTCTGATGTGCTGGATGGCAACTACTGTAGTGCAATATACTGTTCAAATAAGCTGCTTTCCTACAAACAGAACTCTGTATACCTCTGTTAGTATCATCTTTATACACCAGTATGTCCAAGTAACTAATACTTTCCTTACTGTAATGGTGCGTGAACTTTAAAAAGGAAGTTGTGGAGTGTAAATAATCCAAAATTTGTCAGTGTCTGTCTTGTTGACATCCCATGCAATAAAAATGTCATCCAAGAACATGGCATAAAAATGCCAGGATGGTACATTGTCGTCGTGAAAAATATAACACTTTTCCCACTGTAATAAAACTATATTGGCAAACACTGGGGAGCAACTTGCGTCCATCACAACCCCTTTTCTTTGTTGGAAAAACTGACCATCCAAGTGAATGAAACTGTTCTTTAGTGCCATATCCAGTAAGGCATCAAGGATATTAATTTCATTAGCATTAAAAGCACCAGATTCAAAATTAAAATCATGAAACATTTCCATTTCCAACTAACAAACTAAAACAAAGAGTGAGAAGGTCATTGTTAGTTGGGATCTCTTTGTTTTAGCTTGTTGGTTGGGACCTCTTTGTTTTAGTTTGTTAGTTGGGATTTTTTCTGTGCGACCTCACTCTTTGTTTTAGTTTGTTAGTTGGGGTATTTTGCAGTCACCCTAATGGTAATGGATATTAGCTGGGTATAACAGCCCTGTGCTTCTTATGCTTAGCCAAACACTCTGCTTGTGCTGTGCTAATGAGGTCACAACCAGGCCGAAATATGCTTATCCACAACTAGCGGGGTTTGGCTTTATTGGCCTGAAATTGTCCATTGAAACAACTTAAAAAGAAATAAGTCATGGGCATTCAGAATCGCCATATAGCTGAAACACCTGATGTTCATAAGGGTCATTTGCATATATCCCATGTGCCTCTGATATAAGAAGTTTGAGAGGTTACTCAGTGGAAGTTCTAGATTGGCTGGAGTTTTCATTTAGTTTTTACTGATTGTTTTTTCTCTGTGACCTTCTCACTCTGTTTTAGTTTGAACCTAAAAATGAAGGCGAAAGGAAACCCCATAACTTGAATGTTCACAGACAACTCAGGTACTATCTTGACAGAACTAAATATTTCAGATCTTTAGATCAATTGCTCATTTCTTGTAAATGTACGAAGAAGGGACAACCTGTGTCAAAACAGACTATTTCCAAATGGTTGTCTAAGACTATTATATTTTGTTATACTACCTATAACAACATAGGTTCATAGATTAGTACTAGGCTAACTGCCCTTGTGAGCTATTTTAAACCTAGCCAATTATCCCTTGTGAGACTCAAACCCTGCACTTTACGTTTGTAAGGCAAACACCTTAATGATTAGGCCAATATCCCACCTCTACATGCATTGTCAAGGCCCACTCTACCAGGGCCTTGGCTTCATCTATGTTTTTTTGTGGAAAAGGTTGGATTCCAGACGTATTCTAGAAGCTGTTACTTGGTCCTATGTATATAGTTTTACAAAGCATAAGCATATAAGCATAAACCAAATACTTTAATAAAGCAAAATAAAAAGCTATTATGCAAATATGTGTAATAACTATTTATTTTGGTTTATTAAATTTTTTGGTTTATGCTTATCGCTGTGGTGGTTTCAGTACTTTGTTTCTACGTGGAAAAAAACACGTGAAACCAATGTGAAAGAGAAGAAAACAATGGTAAAACACAGGCTCCCAATGGTCAATAAAAGCTGGTGATGCAACTTCAATGAAAATAGAAACTTATCTAGTGTATACACTGTTTATTACTGCTTTCATCAGAAATGACTTTTTCAGAATAAAAAATTCAACACACATCTCCATCTTTTATACACTCAAGTAAAAACAATCAATCAATTAAGCAATTACACAATTAAATAATTAACATTTAAAACCTATAGGTCCTAAAAACCTTAAAAATCAAATGTTTTGCTATAGAACCAACCATTATGTATGTCTAACTTTCAATTTTTTATTTTTTAAAAAACACTTTATATTAATATACTCATTTAGACCTGGTTTCTGGTCAGTGCCTAATTTAATCTGCCATAAAGTTTCTTTCTGTTCAAGCTAGTTTCTAAAATCACCTCCCCTCAAATCGGCACTACCCACTTCCAATATGGAAAACATAAACTTCTTGTGTTTATCACATTCAGTGGTATGTTTAAACAATGCATTCTTCCCATCTTTAACTTTACTAGCATAAATATGCTCCCATATACGTTCTGTAAGTTTGCGTGTAGTCATCCCGACTTAGAATGCTTCACATCCGCTACACTGACCAATATATATTACCCCTTTTGCGTTACATGTAAAATATCCAGGAACTCTAATAGTATGTTCAATATGATTTAACAGGACATAAGGGCCCTCTGATATATACCTACAAAAATTGCAACTGGAACATTTATACATTCCTTTTTTGTTGTTAGTCATGCTTCTTACGTGACAATTGTTGGTGTCGTTTCCTAACAATTATTTGATGTTATAGTTGTTCTTATATACAAAATTTGGTTTGGCTCCAATGGTTTTAATTAACACGAGAATTTCCCTTTAATATTTTCCAGTTTTTATAAATGATATTTCTGATAACAGACCTATCTACAGACATGTCCAAAGTACAAAAAAAATTATTTTCATGGGTGTCTGAACTTTTGTTAACAAATGGAACTCTCAAAATAGGGGGATACAAGGTGTATCTAGGGGGATACAAGGTGTATCTATTATTAATAATTTCCTGACTTAACATATTAAGATAGCTCTCATCATAACTTCTGGCCAAAAACATTTTAATTATTAAATTGAATTAAGCCGCTAACTCATTGTCACAAGTAGTCATTTGGCTGGCTTTTATAAATTGTCCCCTTGGTATATTTTTCTTAATAAAATTTGGGTGGTTGCCACGATGGTGTAAGTAACCATTAGAAAAGGTGTCTTTCCTATTTATTTTGCTACTAACATTTTTTTTATCTACTTCCCATTTCAAAGTGACATCCAAAAAGTTTACTGTTTGTCCACAGTCTCCCTTGGTGAATTTCAAAAAGCCAGATTTGGTGTTAATGTCATTAATGAAATCTTCCACTGTTGAAACTGTTCCTTCTATGACAAAAAACAGATAATCAACAAAACGTACATAACAAGGAACATTATATTTACTTTCAAGTTACCTTACAATTGTAGTTTCCCATGAAGCCATGACTACATTAGCATATGCAGGGGCAGCCAGGGACCCCATTGCTACCCCATTTATTTGTTTGTAATATCCCCTATCAAACAAAAATAAATTATTGTCCAATACTAATTCCACAAGACTATATAAAAAGTTCACATTAGAATTCTGAAATGAAGCATGTTCTGTTAGAAATTGTCTTAGAGCTTCAACACCTTCTAAATGGGGTATGTTAGTAAATAATGAAGCAACATCAATAGTAATCAATATATGCTTGCTGCTGTCATAATTAAACCCATTAAGAAACCTTCAAGACTTATCTAAAAAGTCCCAGGGATCCTTTACATAGGACTTTATACCTTGTACTATTGAATTCAAGATAGAATCAACAAGTAATGCTATCCCTTCAGTAACGAAATGCGGGCCTGAAACTATCAGTTTAAACAGAGGATTTTGAAAGTCCTTATGGACTTTTGGAATGCCAAATAGCACCCCGACTGTGGGTTTCTCTATTACACAAAAATTGTACATTTTCAAATCCATTTCACCAGTCATAAGGAAGTCATAAAGAATAGAATTATTTTTTTTAACTATCTGTGATAAATTTAATATCAACCTTCAAATATTCATCACTGTTATTCAACAACTTTAACATTGCATATTTTATTGGGTAGTAGTCATTATTACTATATATCCTCCTTTATCACTTTTCATGAACCTAAGTTCATGTTTGTTCCTCAACTCGTTTAGTGCTTTACATTCACTGACGGTAAGATTGTCATGCCAGTGTTTATTTTTCTTAGTTAAACTTTCTTTCAATTCCTACAAACAAATTTCATCAAACACCCCTATAGTTGAGTTCAAAAGCAGAGTAAAACATGAAGGCTTCACAAAAGGATTAATGTCTTTTACAATATCTTTCAATAAATAATGTAAATTCAATTTACGTGTAAATTGTTTTAAGTCAACGGCAGTTCTGCTAAAATCTGCTCATTTTGTAGGCACAGAATTGAAGAAAATTTAAGAACATTTAACTCCTCATCAGTCAGTGTAACACCTGACAGGTTAATGATACTGAAACTGTCAATACAGTACCTTACAACTCATCTGTCGATGAATCTGATGTTGTTTGGCCCCTGGTTCTTATAGTCCTTCTTCTCACCATTTTGTTGCCCTTTTTGTTTAAAAAATTTTTGGCCGAGTCCCATTTACGTTCTCAGTTTGATTCCCTGAATTCTTCTCCATTTCCCCAGGAGTCCACTGTTCTCCTTCACGACCTCTACCATTGACTGAATCCGGAAGACCTCCAGCATTGTTGCCAGTCTTAAAAAACTTTGTCAATAACCCCGATGGTTTCGATTGGTTATTCTTCCTTGATTTATTTAAAGTTGTCCATCCTTTCCTTAAGGTGGTCAGTTTGTTTTTTGATGAATATTGGGATGAACTGTCATTTGAATTCTTTCCCTTACCATAATTGGAAGGGACAAAATAGTCAAATGCATTTGGTTCTCATATGCCATAACGTCTCTCAATAGTTTATTATGTTTCCGAACTATAACTTAATTTTCATGCTGTTCCACCTCCATTAGTACTTAGTCATACATCACTTCATTACTAAATTCAGTTGCCAGTATGCTGACTTCCTGGTCTACCTTCAAGATCTCCTCCTTTAAACTAGTCATTTTATTTATGTTATGTCCCATCAATAATTTCAGGAATTGTAAACCTGAATTATTAAAAAAGTTAGTTAGAGAGAAAAAGAACCAACATCCTCAAGGTGTCGTTGCAATAAAAAAGTAGAAATCCAATGGCAAAACAATAGCAAAGACAAGGCTCCAGTTTCTTCAGGAACTACAGCTGTTTATTAACACAGTACACAAGCGCTTTCACAAATGCTTCTTCAGATGTATACATACTACTATCAAATCACCTGTTTTAAACTAACATCATAGATCACATGAATCCATCAATTAACAATTTAAAAAGAAAATACCTTCTAAAATATTAAAATACTAAAATATATTCCTGTATATTAAAATACATACAAATATATATGGAAAGTTAATGAAAAAATACAAAGTCATATACAAAAATGATACAAAGCTTGTAATGGTTAAAATCACCTATGTAATGGTCTGTTTTTTAAAATTGGTCTTAGGGGAACATGGTTATTCAGGCCATGTCCCACATCAGCCCTCAACCTAACAATCCAAATGACTTCCAGTTCTTCAGTTCTGGCTCTAATATCACCTCTCCTCTTATTTTCTTTACATCTACCTATAACCATAAATTTAAAGCGATGTCTCTCATTTGTCTCTGAGATATGATTTGCAAGGGCATTAAACATACTTTTCTTTTTAATGTGATATGTGTGCTCCCTTATTATATCTCTCAATTGCCTATCAGTCTTACCAACATAAAATTTATTACATAACTGGCACAGAGCTAAATGGACTACATGGGTTGTACTGCAGGTTGCACTCACCCTCAGGTGAAATATCGCCTGTGTGTCTGGGTGTTTAAACTCTGTCCCCATATTAATTAATTCACAGTATTGGCAGCTCTTGCATGGTTTAGTCCCTATGCCATTAACCTGATCAAACTGTTCTCTTGTTTTACATAATCTTCTCTTTAATGATTTTTTATTTTTGAACATAAATTGGGGATATGAGTCTAAAAACCTACCCACCTGCCTATCTGAAGTCAGGAGATTCCAATGTGTACTAATAACTTCTGTGTATTTCATTACATCTTTAGAGTAACTCATACACATTCTTAACTTATTCTTTTGTTGATTCACTCTAGTAACATGGAGCAGTTCTGATATGTGTTCTAAATATGGTTTAGCTCTGGTATTCCTTAGTTTTTATATTTTCATCATGTCTTTCAATACCTCATCCTGATCATAACCTCTTTCTACCAGCTCTGTCCCAATCACTTACACTTGCCATTTAAAATCATCCTGTTTCACATTAAGTCTTGACGCTCTGTATAGTTGATTGTGTGCAACATTTTTAAACACATATTTGGGATGCATACTATTTTTACTCAATAATTTGTTGACATGACATTCCTTCCTAAACATACTAGTAATAATCTCTCAGTTCTCTCCCTTCCTTATACTGACATCAAGAAAGTTGATCTCTGTATAAGACCAATTTAATGTAAATTTAAGAAATGGTGTAGATTTATTTATATATGCTACTAAGTCCAATAGATATTCCACCGACCCCTTCCAAATTAGGAAGAGGTCATCCACAAATCTCCTGAAAAACAATACATTCTGTTTATAAGGGCCCTTCTCCACATTTTCTATTTCCCATACTGACATTACTGCATTAGCATAACTATTGGCGCATGATGTCCCCATCGCAACGCCATTTCGTTGCCAGTATATCTTGTCCCTAAACAGAAAAAATGTTGTTTTCAAGTACTAGTCTCAAAAGGATCTGTATTAACTCTGTATTTTTTGTGTATAACTTCCATCTTTGTCTAATAATTTCATAATGCTACTAATACCAAAGTCATTTGGAATAACTGTGAAGAGGGACACCACATCAAGTGTAACAAATATAACTGATTTTAACATGTGCCCCTCCCAAGTAAATTTATACAAATCCCTAACGAAGTGCTCCATGTCTTTCAAAATATAGATTGACTTCCCTAATAAACCTTTAAGATTTTTTTCTATAAAGATGGAAACAGATTCGGTGCACCAATCCCTCCCTGCCACAATGGGTCTCACAGGGGGGTTCTCTTTACACTTGTGCACTTTCGGAAGTCCTTGAATGTTAGGCGTAATGGGATTTTGTATTATAAAATATTTCAAAAGATTATTATCTATTAATCCCTTTTTCTCTAAATTTTTAAGTTCCTTATGCACTCTTTCTACCATTTTCTTCACTCCATTCATTTTAGCATCATATTCCTCTTTATCCATTAAAACTATCTGCCCTCCTTTGTCAGCTGGCCGTATCATTATTGTAGGATCGGTCTGGAGGTGTATTAGGGCTTCAAACTCTTCTTTACTCATATTATGCCATTTATTTCTACTACATTTCTTTTTTTGTTCATAATATACTCTGTATACATCTTCTATACAAACTCTTTCAAAAGCATTAATTAACAAATTTTGCTTAGGTACAAATAAACTTGGCTTACTAAAATTAAATACTTTTTCATCAGAATCATTGTCAAACATAATTTTAAGCATAAGATTACGTGTGAACATTTTAATGTCAAATATAATCTCTGTAATGTCCATGTCTGCCGCATGAATAAACGGCAGACCTTTTTATAACAAATTGAACTCATGTTCAGTTAAGACAACTGACGACGAATTAACTATTAAACTTTTGCGTTCATAAATGTGTTCTTTATTGTGTTCTGACTCACCACTTCTTCCACATGTTTTCTCTTGTTCCATGTGGTACTTCTCCCTCTTGGCTGATTTCTGTACTGTCCTCTGCCCCCTCTGCTCACAGACCTTTCCCTGGTAGGAAGTGGAAAGGTGAATTTCATCTGTCCTGTGGGGTCTAAAAAAGAATTGTTCACTGCATACTCCCCAGGTCTGGAGATAGCATCACCCGCTTCCCGATGGACATCCGCCACAATAGAAAAAGTTTTCCTTCTAGCTCCGGTCACTATTTCACACATCATACCTTCCCCTTCATTTTGAACACGCCCTTCCTGGTCTTCCTGCACATCAGTGGCCTCCAGATTGGCTAGCAATTCCATTCCCACAATCAGATTCACTGGGGCTCCTACTTCTGTACTCCTAATGGGTTCAGCATCTGATATAATTGTATTGGGCTCATGTGGCCACATGAACACATTCCCAGTTCAAAATCTTTTCTATCTCTCTCCAACTTTTTAAATTTGGTCTGTAGCAACTTTCTAGCATAAGTCATGACATTGTCAATAGAATCATTCACAGTTCTTGCAACCGCTCCAGCGTCATATGTTTTATAGAGTTCAGTATATTTTCTCTTAATGGAATCAAGCACCACCATTTCCTCTCTATTTGCTGCAGCAATTAGTAGTTTTAAATAACTTATGCTAGTATTGAGATTTAACTGTTGCCATTCACTTAATAACAATAATTCACAGTCTGTCTGGGCGGGCATTTTCAATACCCTTAGCCCACATGGTATGATGTTTTCAGCAACGCAGGCTTCCAAATGAAATTTTTCATATTGCACACGTTTTAACTTAAATAAATCTTTCTCTAATGACAACAAATCACTCTTCAGCACTATGAAGTCAATATTGGGAAGGTCTACCCCTTCTATGGTAGTCATATTGTTAAGTAGTGGATTCGTATTTTCGCTCACCTTCAAGAAATCAACTTTCTTGATGTCAGTATAAGGAAGGGAGAGAATGGAAAGATTATTACTAGTATGTTTAGGAAGGAATGTCATGTTAACAAATTATTGAGTAAAGATAGTATGCATCCCAAATATGTGTTTAATAATATATATATATATATATATATATATATATATATATATATATATATATATATATATATATATATTAAAAACATTTACATATCCATATATCTATATACATATCTGTTTTTTACTTTTCGATGGGCTGGTGTGCCACTGCTTGATTTCCATGTCCAGATGAGTAACATTGTTAGACAGATGTCAAAATCACAAGCTGCTCTTGGGGTACATTACTTCCTTTCTAGAGTCGCAGCCTTCATGATGTCCTTCATGGTTCACTGTTGCAGTCATGACTGTAGGGTTCTTCCTGCCAGCAGCAGCCCTCGATCGGCCAGAATCCCACCAAAGTCTGGATTGGGCATCAGCTGAGGTCACTTTTATCCTGACGTCAATGAGCCAGGAAGTATAAAGACCTCAACCGACGCCATTACCCCAGTCTTTCTTGCCGCGCGGTGCCCTGAGCAGTTTGCTGATGCCAGTCGGCCTACTCCTGTCCATTTTTGTATTTACTTCCAGGATTTTTCATTTTATAACATAAGTACCCCGTTGGGGAGGTCTTTTTCTTGCTCCAGTCAGATGTCAGAAAAAGTTAATAATTGTATTTCTTGTGGGAAACAAATACCTCATAGGGATTTTCACTCTTATTGTATTCCCTGCCTGGGGCCTGACCACAACATTGCTAATTGTGGGTTTTGTGCTAGATTTAATCAGCGTACTATTAGGCGTAGGTACATCTTTGCCTTCTACTATTTTGGTAAAAGGTTTAATTATAATATGTCTTTGGATTCTTTTCCGGCTTCTGGTGTGTGTAAGAGGTGCAAAGATAAAGACAGGCCTCCGAGGTCCAAAGCAGAGGATATTACTCAGTTATTGCCAGTTGCTGGTTCATCGGTCGTCAGTGAGGCACCTATGCAGCCCCTGTCGTCCGCCTCTTTTTAACCAATTGCCTGTACCAACTCCGGTGTGGAGCTGATGGGGCCTTCAGAATTGCCAGGGAATGGACCTTCGGATACTACTCCCTCAGTTGGGTCTGGAGCCGGTAGGCAGGTACCAGCTTCTGAGGGAGTATTCAGGCCTTCACAGCTTCATGTAAATATGGATTCAGTTTTGCATTCTAAGACAATGACTAAGGCTCCAGCTAAAAAGAAATGGCAAGCACAGACGCCTTTTGATCAGGGTCCTAGGCCTCAAAGGCAGATGCTTAGAATGGCTGAAGATTTATCTATGATCAGGGGTTCTCATCCCCCTCCTGACAAAAAGCCTAGATTACAGTCCGATTATGATTCTTCAGACCAAATTTCTGTTTCTTCTGCTTCTTCCCTTGAGCACGATTGTTCCTTTCCTCCTTATGAGGATTCTAATGCTGAAGATTCCTTTCCTTCAGCCTCTCCTCCTGAGGATTATTCTTTTGGTGAAACTTTGCATGATATGAGGGAGCATTTTCACTGGGAAGGGCAGGAATTCTCTGAAACAAAGAAAAGGCTTAGGGATTTTCTTCTTCTCACTCAGCATAAGCCTCTTGCTATTCCTCCTGTATTGGACATTGTAGATGATGTTTTTTCAGAAGCTTCCCTCTCTCCTGATTCTTTTCCCCCTGCTCCAGTCAAACCAGACAGGTATTATAGGGTTCCAGATTCTCACAAGTTTCTTTTTAAGAATCTTTCACCTGATCTGGAAACAATTTCTCAGGGCCCTAAGGGTGTTAAAGCGGCCTCTGCTAAACATCCTATTCCCTCTGACCGAGAGTCCAGGGCTTTGGAAAGATGGGGTAAAAAAGTTTGTACTTCTGCTACATTGTCTATTAGAGCTTTGAACTGTCAATTTCATATGCTAAAGTATCAGCAATACCTTTTGTCTGTATTTAAACAAAAGATGTCAGCTGTTTCTGTTGGTGCGGATGATAAGGAGTTACAGGATTTATTGCATGCTATTGAACAAGTGGGTAAACATACCCTGCATTGTGGTTTTGATTCTTTGTAAGCTTCTTGTAGGGCTGCAATGACTGGCGCACTTATTAGAAGACATGCTTGGTTAAAGGAACAAGGCTTGCCGGATCAGGTTAAAGCCAAACTTTTGGATGCACCTTTGCAGCACGATGTTTTGTTTGGGGCTAAAGCTGAAGAGGTATTAAAGAAAATGGAGGACAAAGCCAAATCTATGCAGATGGTTAAGGATTTTCTACAGGTGCAACCTGCTAGATTTAGCAGGCACTGGCCAGCTAAACCTTGGTCCTTTCTGAGCTCGGACAGGCCTTAGAGAAGCAGATTCAGGTGTTCCAGAGGTAGGGGACAGGCACAAACCCTTTTTAGGAATAGGCAGTGGACTGCCCCCTCTCCCAAAGGAGGTGAAGATAAGTCTCAACCCTACCAGAAACAGTCTTTATGACTCTCCCTTTCTGGTTCCAGGGGCTCCTCTCCAGGAAGCACCTTTGGGAGGAAAGATTTCTCTTTTTTATCAAAAGTGGAGCCGCATAACCCGGGACAAATGGGTCCTGGACATAGTCTCAAGAAGTTACAGATTTCATTTCCACAACTTGCCAAAACCGAACGGTTGGCCAGGTCTGCCAAATCATCAATGGGCAAAGGCACAACTGCAGGTTCAGTCCCTCTTAGCTATGAGGGCCATAGAATTGGTACCAAATTTAGAAATAGGGCAAGGTTTTTATTCAAGACTTTTCCTGGTTCACAGGGAGGAAAATTTGTGGAGACCAATCCTGGACCTTTCCGTAGTAAACACCTTCCTAGATGTACCAAAATTCAAGATGCTCACTCTGCAGCAGCTGCTGCCTGTGTTGGGCAAGAACGTTTGGATGGTGACTCTGGACTTAAAGGAAGCCTACCTGCATATTCCTATAAGGCGAGAGTGCAGAAGGTATCTGAGATTCAAAATGGGCTCGAAGCATTACCAGTTCTCTGTGCTGCCCTTTGGCTTATCTACTGCGCCCAGGGTCTTTACAAAGTGCCTGGCACCAGTAATGGCATTTTGCAGACAGAAGGGGATTCAAATATACCCTTATCTGGATGACTGTCTTATTCAAGTGGACGACAAAGACACTCTACTTCAGCATCTAGCTTTTGTGCAGCATCTTCTACAGAACCTCGGATTCACAGTGAATCTAAAGAAGTCAAATCTGGTGCCCACACAACAAGTTACTTTCCTGGGTCCTCTTCTGAGTACTACAACCCAGATGGCTTCCTTGACACCAGACAAAAAAGCGCAACTGGCTTCTGTCCAACACCTGACTTCAATGAAACAGCTGACTGCAAGAAAGGTTCTGCAGGCTTTAGGTTACTTGGCTTCCTGCATTCTCCTAATACCATATGCAAGACTGCATATGAGGAAACTACAGTGGTACCTCAAGAGTGTGTGGTCTCAGCATTACCACAGTTTGGAAACAGTGATCATGATTTTGCCTTGTCTACAGCAAGAGTTTCTTTGGTGGGCCGAAGCCTGTCTCCAGAACAAGGGGAGGCCTTTTTGTCCTCCACCAACCAACCAAGTTCTGACAACGGATGCTTCAGATTATGCCTGGGGAGCCCACATGCACAGGAGATGTCTTCAGGTTGTTGTACATAGGAGCAACTTCACCTGCACATAAATTTGAAGGAGATGCTCACTGTACAGAATGCCTTGATAGCCTTCAGGGACTTTTTTCTACCAGGGCAATTGTTGATAAAGACAGACAACACTACAGTGATGTGGTACATAAACAAGCAGGGGGGCTCTCACTCTTACCCCCTGTGCAGGTTAGCCATGGCTCTGTGGTACACTGCACTGACCTGCAGAGTCCACTTACAGGCACAATTCCTGCCAGGAAAAGACAATACTCTGGCAGACACATTGAGCAGGACACTTTCAGATCCACATGAATGGATGTTGGATGTTCGGATATTCAGGATGATAGTACAGGCATGGGGATGTCCGGACATAGATCTTTTTGCATCCCCTCAGAATCATCAACTTCCAACATTCTGCACCAGGACCTTCCAAAAACTAGCATGGCAAGTGGATGCCCTCTCATTCAGTTGGAAACACCTCTCAGTATATGCTTTTCCTCCTTTTCCTCTTTTACTTTGGGTACTTCTGAAGATAAAACAGGACAGACTGCAAATGATTTTACTGGCTCCCAATTGGCCTCAACAATTCTGGTGAACCTAGTTCAGGAGCCTCCCTGGATTCTGCCTCAAATCCCTCATCTACTGTTTCAACAGGACGGCCGGATCCTGCACAGTCATGTCAAAACTCTGAATCTAGCTGCCTGGTGGATCCAGGGTCTGTAAACACCTCTACTCTTTCCAAACAGGTACTGGATGTAATCCTTGAAGCTAGACGACCCAGCACTAGGAAATCTTATGCAGGTAAATGGAAAAGATTTTGCTCCTGGAATCAAGTCCAAGGTGGTGATTCTACTTTTCCAAACATTCCTCTGATTTTAAAGTATCTGGCAGAGTTGTTACATACGGGCCTATCTTTTTCATCTATGAAGTTTCATGCCTGTGCTATTTCTGCACATTACAATACGGATCCTCCGATTTTTTTCCTCATCCATTACTTAAACAATTTCTTAGAGGGGCTAAGAATGTTCAGCCCCCTATAAGAGCACCTGTTCCCACTTGGGATCGTAACTATGTTTTGGAAAAATTAACCTTGTCTCCTTTTGAACCTGCAGCTTCCACGGATTTAAAACTTTTGTCTTGGAAAACTGCTTTTCTTTTAGCTATAACCTCTGCTAGAAGAATTTCGGAATTGCAAGCACTCATGGCTGTGGAACCCTTTATTATTTTTCATCAGGACAGGGTTTCCCTAAGGACTAATCCCACCTTTATGCCTAAGGTGGTTTCGGCAGTGGCCTTGAATCAGACTATTCATTTGCCTACTTTTTATCCTAATCCTCAAAGTGAGGAAGAAAGTCTTTTGTACTCTTTGGACGTGCACAGGCAGCTTCGTTTTTACCTGGACAGGACCAAGATATTCCGGAAATCTGACCAATTGTTTGTCGCTTATGCTCCTACTGTTCTAAGGAAAGCAATCACTAAGCAAACTATTTCTAAGTGGATTGCCCACTGCATCAAGTTCTGTTACTCTTTTCATGGCAATCCAGTTCCTGTTAATATTAGGACTCATTCTACCTGGGCTACTGCTACTTCAGCAGCCTTTCATTGTGGGGTTCCTACCAAGGATATTTTAGAGGCTGCTACTTGGAGTTCTGTGCATACTTTTTCTAAGCATTACAACCTCCCTCTCTATTCTAAATCTAGGGCCGGTTTTGCTTCTGCGGTTTTGCAAGGTTTTGTGGCCGCTCCTTCTGTTTCTCCTCCAGCCACCCTTTCTTAGCTTTGGGACTCAACCCTACAGTCATGACTGCAACAGTGAACCACGAAGGACATAGTACAGTTGTGTACTCTTACCATAAATGTAGATGTTCAAGTGTGTTCACTGTTGCAGTCTGAATTACCCTCCCTCCTACCCCCTCTTTTGTTTTTTCTTTGAGTATTGTCTGTTATGAGGTATTTTGGCTGCTGAGGTTTTGGGCACCTGACATCTGGGGCAAGAAAAACTGGGGTAATGGCGTCGGCTGAGGTCTTTATACTTCCTGGCGCATTGACATCAGGATAAAAGCGACCTCAGCTGACGCCCAATCCAGACTTTGGGATTCTGGCCGATCGAGGGCTGCTGCTGGCAGGAAGAACCCTACAGTCATGACTGCAACAGTGAACACACTCAAATATCTACATTTATGGTAAGAGTACACAACTGTACTTTCTATACTTATGTTGTCTATAAATAAATTAATCCTGAGCCAAACATTCAAGTGTATAATAAAAACATTGCAAATCATTTATTATAGCACTTAACTCTCTGCCTTCACACACCCTTCAGCAACAACTTTCAGTACTCTCTCTGAGATGACATCTATATAGTTTTTGCTATTGTGCATTAGGAATGCATCAACATTACACAGGACTTGCAAGAACTGCATACTCTGGGAGAACTTAGTTATAAAATGTGGTCATATTCCTGATTTGAAAATCCAAAAGTCCATATGAATTTAATATGACAAATGTTTTCCTACCTGCTGCTCTGTTTTTGAAGACACATTATTGCATCTTAGTGTTCATTCATAGAAGATGCCTTTTTTATTAACCTTGTAACATTCAGTTATATTACAGCTTATGATCTTAGAAAATATTTTAACTAAACAGGCTAATGAAAAAAATCATGGTCATATGAATCATGCTAGCTAAGCATTTTGGCTGTCACCTCTTATTTTGCAGATAAAATATGACCTAGAAAATGAATCCATTTATTTTTCATTGTATGACATTCTTCCCTACATTCAGTTATACAAAATAAAAATAGCTAATATGAAAATACTGTCCTCTGTGAAAAATGAATTTAAACTTAGCTTTTTTTCTCTGTTGTTAATACAGTGCACTCTGGTTTCCACTACGAATAATCCAATTATTTTGTACAGTGGCAAAATCATTTCTGAGGATAGAAAAAATGACTTCATAGCAAAAGTACATGTTGTTTGTTTCTTTGGGTTTTTTCATTAGAGTATACTGCTTCATAGTGAGAGCAAAACTATGTAAAATCACACACACACACACACACACACACACACACACACACACACACACACACACACACACAAGAAAACATTTAAACTTAATTTTGGCACTTTTTTATTTGAATCATTTTTAATTAAGAGGTAAATCAGGACATGGAGATTTTAATGTTTCTGTTTAAACAAGATATACAAGTTAGCTGTTCCTGAAACCTAAGTGACCAAATCCAAGGCGTACCCAACGTGATGAATTCCTAGTATATAAAACTGAAAATATGTAGCTGCTGAGAAATGGAAAAAAGCTATATTTTAGTTGCTCTTTTCTCTAAGACTGTGTTCTGTTATATGAATAGTACATAACTGTTGCCGTTTTATCTATTTTTATCCTGATCAGGGAGGTGAACTGGAGCATGATAGACTCTTTTCATCTATTGCATAACTACAATCATACAGTAAGTATTTTTCAGATATTTTCTTCCTGGGAATGCAGTTTGGGGATTCCAGTCCTCGACAAGCTGAACTTCAGCCACACATAATGGAAACATTGTAGTGGCTTTACACTGGTGCTTTCCCTAGCCCTCGGACATAAACATTTGTTAACACTTAAGTGAAAGAAGAAATTAGTTGTTTTAGAGGTGAGTTTTTTAACATGATATCAGCAAGAAGTGCAAGAATAAAAAAAGAAAAACAAAGGGCCCTTAGACATAAAACTTTATTAACACCTGTTATGTAGAAGAGAGTACTTATTTTTGAAGGACAGTATTTTAATATAATACATTGATAACAAGCTGGGCTCTCCTATAAATGATTGAGGGGTAATTTCTGAAGTATCAGTAGTTCAAAGAAAAAGAAAAAGAAAAAGATGACAGCCTATCAATGAACACTGCTTCCCATAGGAAGCCATTGCCAGTACATTTCCGAAGTGTGTGCCAGCAATGATTCTCTTCTTTTGGTAGATTTCTTTCTTCTCCCAGTTGGTGCAACCATGGCATTGCTACACATTAAAAAAACAAGCAAGCATCATTTTTTGTCCTTTCCACTTTTGGGCATCTGTTTTCTCCTGTCACTAAGTCAGCTTTCAAGAAGTCTGTGTTTCATAGTAAAGCCTAGCAAGATGTGCATGGATAAAGAAATGAGAAACAAATTTAATGTTTATTGATAAAAGCTGAAGAAAGTTAATGCACTCACTTTTCAATTGTTTTGCCTTTGTAGTTTAATGATGTCTAGCTTTGGTTTCTTTATGGTTCCTGCACATACCTATCTGGTTATAGTTAATATATATTTATATATATATATAATATATTATACACACACACACACACACACACACATATAGTGAAGTAGTGAAGAGTGAAGTGAAGCTGAGATTTGGACTCTTTAAACAGTATTTGTATTGTAACACAAGAACAATATAAAAATTAAAACATGAACACAACACAGAGTTGATGTTGGTCATCAAGGCAACAGTCTGATGCAGGTTGATCCAACACAAACAGAACACCTACAGCAGTTAAAACAATGCCCACTGTAGATCAGAGTGTATGTGCTGTATCTTTAAGAAGCATATAAAGCACTGAACGTGCACATATAATTACTGGGCATGTGCTATTCCCAGTGCTATTTTGAGTGTGCAGCCAGAAAGTAAGCATGCATGATTGCAGTAGTTAGTTTGTATATTAAATAAAATAAAGTGATGACCGAGAAGGTAAAAATACCGAAACGAAAACGTATTGTGTGACGTTTATGTAGATTGTGCTTTGTATTCTTTAAATTCCAACTTGTTTTGCCAGCACCATTCTGTGATTTATTGTTTTACCTTCTCAGTCATCACTTTATTTTATTAAGTCTTGGTCTGGTGACCTGGTGAATTTTGTTTTTTGTTTATAGTTTGTATATTAGTTACTTAAGTTAAAGTCAGTAAACTTCTATTATGATGTGTTTGTATATAATAAAGCTGTTTGAACAGAACCCACAAAGACTCTTCTATTGTGTCCAAAGTATGAAAACGACATGGTGTCATAACCGGGATTCCAGAGAATGATATTCAGAGCCATTAGGTGCAGAGAAAACAGTGAAGGTAAATTAGAAATGAGCATGCAAAAGAGCCAGAAAAGAATTAAAGGTAATGACAATTCGCACAAACTGCTTATTTTATAAAAAGATAAAATGGAGCATTATAAGGGTATAAACTGCATTATTAAACAAGCGGGAGGCACAAAAGGTTTATTAACTAAGCAAAATGTTTAAGATTAGGATATTTGATAAAATGATTTTCAGAAAAGAAACAAGTATGTTTAAATCAAAACGAGTGTGTTTGAGCAAGATGGGCATGTTTACAGTAAGATGAGCACAAGAAAATCACACTGGGCATGAAAAGAGATTAAATGAGAAAAACGAATATGATAAGGGCAAAAAGGGCACATTAAGTGTAAATAAAGTAAGGCAACCGCATGCTTTGGCAAAGTGCTGAGTTTTGGCATAACTATGACTTCATATTGTATCAAGGGTATAACTAGTTATTCAAAGTATCTTAAAGTGTGTAAAAGTGCTTACAGTGTATGCTTATTACTGTGCATGCATTCTGAAGAGTTATTTATGTGCAAAGTGCAACTGTTTTGTGAAGTACAGTCAAAGTATAGCCATTTTGAAAAGTTTCTTGTGCTGGGTGTGTCTATTCCAAAGTGCCACCATTACAGACTGTTTCTTGCACTGTAAAGATTTGCCTAGCAATGTACCACCATTCTGGGGAAATTTCAGTGTGCTGTGTACTATTTATTCACAAAGTGCAATTACTTCGAAATGTTACTGACTCTGAGCTTCTTCTGCCCAGTTTGTTTATATTGTGCAGTTATTTGAAATCTTTCTTACACTGATAAGAGGTGATTTCTTGCAGTCCAGTAATTTCAAGAGTATTACAGTGCCTGAGAGACTTATTTCACAAAGTTCAGTTATATAGAGGCTTGTTGTGCTGTTGGGCAAAATCACAAATACAGACATAAATTTCTCACATATGTGTAAGTGTTCATGCTTATTTGCAAAACCCTTCACTAGTATGTGTTAACAAGGCAGACAGATTTTGAAAACCCTTACCATTTGTATTTGATCAGAATATTGTAGAGAATTGGAAAATATTTGAGCAAGAGTATGATATATGTATACAAGCAACTTATTATAACAAAGATGCATACACCAGAGCATTCATTTTGCTAAACTTAGCCAGAATTAATTTGTGTATGCATCAGCAGGGTCAGATGTGGTGCTAGTAGCTGATGGCAACTGGTGTCTGCTGGGCCCTTGTCCCCCACGGGACCACCCAGGACCACGTGCCCATGGCCTGCCATGTCATGGTGTGCACAGCACACTCCCTTCTGTAGTGCTGGAGGTACTGCCACTATGGGAGAGTGAGTGTGCATGGCCATGTGGACTCTCAGCAGATGATGTTGCTGACCCATGTCCATGTGTCTGATGCCCGACTCCAACCAGATGTTCCAGCACAGACAATGTGCAATCAAGGACTGACAATGTCTCACCCCACTGTCTGTCCACTAAATCAGGGAAATGATCCATGGTGTCAATAATGTGGTGGAAGGAGTCGCAGATTTCAGAGTGTGCTGCATCTATAATCCTGAGCATCCATCTGTTGTTGCATTTGGAATGTACCTGTGGTTCCATGATGGACCAAAACATGAGTTGAGTGACCCATGATGTGACACCTGTGACAGGTGGTGGATGGGCAGCAGTCCTCCTTCAAGGACCCCTATCAATCTGCTTGCATGGGATCTCACCAGCTCTCTGGCTATGGCCAGTGTCTACACTCATTGATGCCATAGTTGCCACACCCTCCTGTATGATGTCACCACACTCTGGCTGTCCGATACTTGTAGCCTCAGGGACTGGGTATGTGTGGGCATACTGACTGCATGCAGGCACAATGGGGGAGGACATGGTATGTCAACACATGGGACAGATTCAGCCCCCAACAACTCCACCTGTGCCTCAGTATGGCCACCATCATCATGAGACTGATGACACACTGACATCATGTTGTGAGGGGGACAGACTCCAACCCCACATTCACCTGTGAGAAGGAAGAAAAAATAAGTACATTACTACCTGCACTATTATGTATGGTAATACACACACACACACACACACACACACACGCACACACACACACACACAGTAGAGGGGGTCTATATTAGATCATCGAAAGTTTAATAGTTCGAATCACTAAAGATCGACCTTTAGTGATCGAACTATTAAAACTTCGAATGTTTATAAAAAATATATTCAAAACAAAAAAAGAAAAAGGGTGGCCTAATGGTTAAGGTGTTTGCCTTACAAACACAAGGTGCAGGGTTTGAGTCTCACAAGGGAGTACTAACCTATAAACCTATAAAAACTAAAGAGTGTAGGCAGGGGAGCAAGCCTCTGCACCCCCACACCCCGCTACTTAAATATACCAACTCCGAGACCACACTACATTGAGGTAAATGGAAATCTCCTCTTACAGAGATTTCCATTTAACCGTTCGATGTTCTGCACTTTCGCTATTCTCGTGCCAACAATATCAGCTTCGATATTGTCAGTCTTCAAGAAAATAGTATAGACCCCAGCTGAGGAGCCACAACTGCATTGCACATACCACATCTTATTTCTGATCCCATGCACAACACAGAAACAGACTACAACAAACACAAACAAGACAGGCCCTTATAACATTTACTGCAGCTATGTCAGGTTAATGTTGCCAGTACTATACACCTGTGAGAAAAGCAATATGTCAGTGTATCTGATAGACCTACACCTAAAGCACAGTGCGCCTGTCTTGAGCATACTATGGTAGTTATAGTATTACTCTCTCAGGTACGTACCATCTCCATATTGGGTATGTATAGGCATCTTTGAGTGATTGCCTCCTGTATAGCAGACTGCATAGACTTTCTCAACAACAAGTGCAAATGTGTTAGTGCTCCTGGAAATACACAACTGTGATTACCCATTTAATGCACTTCATTTAACCCCTCCGAAATGGAACATACAAGTATTGTACTCTGGCTAAGCATAACAGTTGTGCCTAGGTCAAAATGGCAGCCCTTAACATTCTTAGGGCATATATGATCCATAAGACAACAGTAGCACACTTATCAGGTACAGGACCTTGGACTCTGACCACACCTGATGTTCCTATGGAAATGTGAGGAAGAGGTATTGTCAGCAATACCAAATGTGTCATTGTTACAAGGTAATATGTGCATACAGCAACATGTACAGTAGCTAATGTGATGCTGCCTACATTGCTGACATTTTGACTATGTGTGCACAACTGTGCATTAAAATCAACCCTCCTCCTGGTATGCAGAGTCTGCCATAATGACTGGTACAGTATTACAGTGATGAACAACACAGGAAGCCTACCTGGATGCTCCTCTGATGTGGATGCTGTGGCACCCACCTCCCTGATGTATGGGGTAATGGATTGTTGGGAGCTGCTGGATGAACCCAGGTTTGCCAGGAATTCCTCTGTGTCCGAGAGTAGTCATTCTGTTGCAGCCCTCCTCTGGTGGCAGCACTGTGTCTGGCCACAGCAGCAGCTCTTTGCTGTACAGCACTGACCATATATGTTGTCTGGTATCAGACCTGCTCATAGGTTCTGTCTTGTAGCCCTATTTGGTTGACTTCTGTGACAAGGTCAGTCCACAGTGCTGCACATTGTTCAAGATACTGAAGACTCCTGGACAGCAGAATGTTATGATGCAGTCTGAGGCCATCCAGGATAACATTGTTTTCAGCATCTGAAAATGGTAGGTGCCTCCTTTGATACATCCGTCCTGAAAGAGATCAAGAGGGGAACACATCACAGGATGAGATATGTGGATATCCACTATATAGGATCATAGGAAGTTACTAGGCTATTGGCCCTGAGGCCCTTATAAACCTAGCCAAGAGCTTAGCCCATATTTAGACAAATCAGCACTCTGTCCAGCAGGGACATGGGTGGAATTCCAGGGGTATATTTTCTGTTTCCCTTTCAGTTATCCAGGTTGTGCTTAAAAAGGGGTAAAGAGGTATTCTGCTTGATGTGGAGAGGGAGTCTATTTCATAGATGGGGGAGTCTCTGGGACACAAATCTGTCCCACCAGCAAGTCTTGTTGATGTCACAGAGCAGGTTCAGGCTGCGCGTGTGGGTTACTCAAGTGGAGCTTGACTTGCAGATATGCAGCAGTCCCATCAAGGTGGGGGTACATGAATGCCTTGTATACCAGACAGAGGTCACCTCTGAGGAGTCTGTATGAAACTGAGTTGAGGGATAGGGGTTTTTGTCTATCTGTGTATGCTAGATATTTGAGGCCATGGATTCTCCTGGTGAGGAACCTCTGTGGTCTCTCCAGCTGCTGCGTGTGCTTTGTAAGGTACATGCCAAATGGGACATTGTACTCGATAATGGGCCTTATAAGGGAAGAATACAGGGATGTTATGACCTCCTTGTCCCTGGATGAGATATCTTTACTTATGAGGTGGGCCATGTAGAAGGCTTTCCGTACAATGGAAGCAACATGGTGGTCAAATGTGAGGCTGCTATCAACCTGGGTACCCAAATCCCTCACAACTGATTGAGTGCTTAAGATGTTATTAATGTGATAATTTGTGGTGATGTCACTCTCCCCAAAGGGAATGGTGATGCATTTTTTTGGTATTCAACTTGAGGCCATGTTTCTGTCACTAGTCATTTGTCTGAGTGAGACCCTCTTGGAGGATGTCCACATCACTTGGGGAATTGATGATAGCACCCAGCTTGCAGTCATCTGCAAACTTGGACAGCCATAGCCCACTGGTTTTGGTCTGCACCTCAGAAAAGTATATCCCAAATAACAGAGGCTCCAAGACCGAACCCAGGAGTACACCACTTGTTACAGGTCTACTGCTTGAGGTGGCTTCCCCTATTTTGACTGCGTGGGTTTATCAATGAGCCAGTTTGCTACCAGTCTGGTAACATATGGACTGATGCCTAGTTGAGAGAGTTTATCTATTATGTCCGAGTGGGGAATAGTGTCAAAGGCTTTGGGCAGGTGGTGTGCACCATCTTCCCCTCATCCATGACTTCGGTGACTGTTTCAAATAAGTCGACCAAATTTAGCAGACATGAACTCCCCTTGACAAAGCCAAACTGTGTGGGATCAAGTGTTTGGAGGTTGCCAATGTCCTTGTTAATGAGGTCTATGATAATCCATTCCATGGCCTTGCAGATCAGGCTAGTTAGGCTGATGGGTCTATAATTTTCTGGATCGGTGGATGCTCCACCTTTGTGTAAAGGGATGACAGTGGCTGTCCCCCACTCAGCTAGGATGAAGCCGGTACTCAGGCTTTGGTTGAATAGTGTGCCTAATGGTGCTGCAAGTTCCTGTCTGAGTTCATGGGATGTTATCGGGTCCCATGGAGGCTGTACTTTTTGCCTTTGAGAGAGTAGTGATGACCTCTTCCCTAGCTATAAGAGGAAGGGAGCAGGTACAGGGGATGTCCTGATTTACTGATGGGGGGGGGGGGCAGAGGGGTAAAGTTTTCACTGAATCTATCAGCCAGCAAGTTTGCTATATCTATGACATTTGTATATGTGGTGTCCTTCACCATCAGTTCTGAACAGATCTGGGTGCTACCTTTGAGATTACGGACATATGTGAAGAAGGCCTTATGACTATCTCTAGCAAATGTGGCCAATTTGGACTCAAAGTTTGCTTTGGAGAATTTCACTAGTGCTCTTATTTGCTTGTTCAGGCTAAGGAGACATTGCTTCCAATTGAGCACCTGCTCCTTCTTGGTCTTGGACAGCATTTTTTCCTTTTGTTATAGAGTTTATTTACTGCAGATGTCCACCAGACAGGTTTACTCTTTCTTGGGGGGATTTAGTCCTGTTAGGTATTCCTGATTCCATGCATCTATATAAATGCTCGTATACTGCTTTGGTGTAGTTTTGTATATTGGTGCCAGTTCCTACAGAGGGAGAGGGGGCTGTGAAGCTGTTTATACCATCCTTCAGGAGGCTGTAATCAGCTTTGGAGAAGTTTTTATGTCTGATCCTAGCTAGAGAGGGGTTGGTTGAGATGGTGACGTTGAAAGTGGCTGCTTTGTGGTCGGATCTTACCAGGGAGGATGATAGTATATGGATAGTATATGGATGCTGCAGTGGTTACTCATGTTGGTTAATACCAAGTCCAATATATTATCACCCCATGTGGAAGTATCGACTAGCTGTTTCAAGGCATTTGCATTGACAAAATCAAGGAATCTCTGGACATTTGTGTTCTGGCATGAGGAGTTCTTCCTGTCTATGTTTAGGAAGTTAAAGTCACCCAGGATCAAGGTAAGGGGTTGAATCTTGATAGATTCAAACAGGTTCAAAAAGGTGGATTGGGCATCTTGAGTCATATTTGGGAGCCAGTAGCTAGCTATGAATTGAATAGGGGTCTTGTCAATGGTTAACTGCACCTGGAGTGTCTCCTGTGAATCATACTGTTTGACCAGCCTGGAGGTGTGTATGTCTTTAATGTATATTGAAACTCCACCTCCTTTGGCTTTACTGCCCACAGTTTGGGGTCTGAATGTATGATAGGATGAGTAACCAGGTAAGGCTGGTGTGCTCTCCACAGCTTTGAACAAGGTTTCTGTGACTGCACAGAAGTCAGAATTTTCCAGGGTTAGGAATGCTTGCAGTGAGTGCAGTTTCATGTTTAGACTCCTAGCACTGAGTAGCATGACCTTTAATTTGTGTTTTATCAAATGTTTATGTTGGTAGTTTTAACCTCATCACTTTTCCTAAAAAAGGCACTATAGGGAGGCAAGAGCCTTTGCCAGAAGCCTGAAGCCCAGGTGAGACAGATGCAGGCAATCTCTGGCAAAGCATCACGGTCGGTCGATCATATCTTACCAGGCTTTCAAGTACTGGATCCCCCTGGAATGACACCAGAAACTAAGCCAATTGTTAAAGTCAATCATTTTCTGTTTGTATTGAGGCATCATTCTGGGTGACAGCAGAATGTTGCTTAAGGCTAGGAACATACCTGCTTGGGACACATAATCAGCAAGCTCAATCATGTCTCTCTTCATATAGTCCAGAGAGGTACATCTCAAGTCATTCATGCAAACATGAACTATGACAGAGTCATAACAGTACCTGTTGTTGAGAGACTTGAGTGCATGTGATATGGTGGATTCTGGCACCTAACAGACAACCAACCATGACTTTCTCCTTATCCAACCCGGTGAGAGGCACATCTGTGTGTCTCACAATGGAGTCTCCTGTGACTAATAGGTTGGGTTTATGGTGAAGCCTTAGTGGTTGTGAGGCACAGGTGTGTGGACTATGCATGGTTTGTGGTGTGGAGCGCTGTGGAGATCGCATGTGTTTTTGACTCAGAGTTCTCTTTTGTTTGGGTATGTTTATGTGGAGGACCTCCACATATTTAGGTGTGTGCTGTGTAGGTGTGGGCGGTGTTTGAGTTGTAGTGATTGTGTTGACAACCTTTTCAGTGCCAGATATACTGGCTTGAGGGGGAGAAAACTTGGACTCTAGGTTCCTATTGTAGTTGCATCTCTCACAAATTATGTTCCTAGGTGGTAGTAGTAGATGGTTGTCTGGGTACATGAAGCAGTTGCTACACTGTCTCAGGATGCCTATGTCAACCAGACTGGCAGGTAAAACTATAGGAAATTGTCTATCAGAATCTGAGGGAGAAAGGCCAGGGAGAGCTAAGGGGTGGGCCTAAATCCCAAGTGCTTAAACCAAAACTAAGAGCTTAGAATAACACTTAACAGTTTAGACAGGCTGTAAACAAGCAGTAATAAATGCAACAGAAAAGATGCAGTACACTCAAATGGTGTAGTGGTACATTGCTCTGACATTGAACACTTTAGAGAACAGGCAGGAAGTAGCAGGAAGAAGCAAATCAAGATGAAGTAACAGAGTAGTAGGAAGGAACACAAATTAGAAAAATATAAGTAGCTGAATAAAGTTTTTTTTTACAAAGTAAAAAGGGGGAGAGCAGCAACATAAGATAATTTAAGCTTAATGGTCTAGGGGATTTGGCCTTCCCAAATGATCTCTGTATTAGGTCAAATGAGCTAAAGAGATGGGAATGGGAGAAGTGTCCAAGATCAAATTTATAGAAGGGGTGGGCAACTGCAAGAGCCACCAACTTTAAAAACACAACAGCAGTAGGATGGGAGAGTGGGAGAAAAAGATTTCAGCACAGATCAGAATACAATGCTAGCAAATATATAAATAATTCAGTCAAGCAAAAATAAGACAGTGCAGAACTCTGAACAAAGTGCCAAAAAATATACTTATCAGCTCTATATTTCCAGATTGTTTGAGAAGCACTCTCTGTCAGAACACAAGGAGATTCTAGCAATGATATGCAGGGATTTAAAAAAAAGGGAATATTTTTATACCAGCAAGCCTAGAGACAATCAGATAACACAAAAGCTGTTAGACCAGTTTTACCAACTTTAAGAACACTACAGCAATAGGGTGAGAAAAAAATACAGACCCTTCACAACCAAAATGACCTGCACTATCCACTGCTACCTCCCTCATCATACCCCACAGTCTACCAACACACTATGTATGTGACTAACACCAACATAGTAGCAATACCGGTTATGTCCCTGTGTGCCGTGATAGAGTCTGATGTATGTATCCACATCCATCAATGCCATCTACTGTGGTGTGTCCCCTATGGGCAAAGTCCCACTACTATGTCATACAGCCACTGTCAGACAAATAGGTGTGTGTTATTACAAGTATATGGGGACAGTACAGCAACACCAGTGCACCACAATGACAGATAGCAATGCAGACCTGCTGTAGTATATCTTTCCTGTAGGCATCATACCTGTTTAGTACACAGATGTTTGCGGAATGTGTACATGTGCCTGATATATGTGGTCCTGCTGGCACAAATATGTGGATGTCTGGCAAATGGTTGGACAATAATTGATGGTTGTTTGTCAGGATATAGAGAATCTGGCTATCACATGCCAGAACCCTCAGGAAAAATGTATGCTACAGTAATATCTGTAACACGGTTCATACTCTTACTTTGTACGACCAATATGTACGCTCTTTCACTGAGGTTGGGCCTGCCCCCCCCCCATTAATAATGGCTATAAACTGAATTCCTGCTGTATGACCTTGCCAAGTATGTTAGCCATAGCTCTCAAGTGATAAGATATGAATGTCAATAAAACAGTGACCTAGTCAGAGTACATCAGGGACAGTCAGGGATACCTTTACAATGTCTGAACTATTCCTGCGTCACATTCACAGACTAAGAGGAGCTGAATGACAGTACATCATGTGATATGACAGCTGTGTCCACCCTTACTTACTATAAATATGCCTACCTCACAATCCATTAGCTTTTGCACAGGAGCTGACCATTGTAGGAGGGAGTGAGAGGGCCACAGCTGTGATTTCATTCACAGTAGGCACAGTTGGGAGGCATGCCTGTAGCTGTTGGCCAACAGACTATAACCAATATGTCATTTCCTGAGATGTACTACAGGCCTACTGTTGTACGCCCTAATCCCCATACCTGCATCCCATTATATGGGGACTTGTATGACATACCTGGTAGAGTGACGTAATCCTTTTGTGAACAAATCCTCAAGGAAAAAAGCTTGCTAAATCATACTCTGTCTTGGTAAAGCAACTTACAGACCTGTTTCCCTTAGGCAGTTGCTTATCTTTTGTAGGTCACACTCATTAACAGGTAATTGCCTGTACACCAATCTGTGGCTTAGACTTGCTAATTGCATCCAAAACATTTGGGTTGCACTTTCATTAGCCAATGCCATGGCACCACAGTGTAATATTTAAGGCCTTCATGTAGGCCTTGGCCCCTTTCTTAGTTTTTGAGATGGACATTAGTGAGGTGTGGAGACTACAGCATCAGAGAGGGTAGGTACAAATACTGTCCACTACTGAAATTTAGGAGGTATGTCCACAGTTTTGAATGCTATGTTTGGCCATTGTCAAATGACATTGTGATTATCTGACAGTTCAATATTAAGCATTGTGGGTTGAGGTCAGTAAGGGGAAAGAGACATGTGAATGTCACATGTCATACCCATCAGAATATGCATGCTGCTGCAGTAGGTGCTAGTCTGTCAGCTCACTATGCTTGCAGGGGCAAACTGTGAAACATGTCCCTGTTGCTCGACCATTGCCCCCCACCCCATTATGTATGGGTGTTGTCTGGAGCCCTAGTACTAGGAGGTTGTGAGGTATGGTAGGTCTGTAGCAGGTAGCTTAACATACAGCTGCATATGTTGCAGGCTGCAGCTGCAGCCTAGGACACATAGGGAGAGTGCGAACACTTTGGAGGACAGCAAGCTCTATGCATCACTGAGGGAGTAGTGTCAGCTCTGTCATTACAACAGAGCCCGGATGAGGGTACCCATAACAGTCCTGTCAAGGCATGTGCTTAAGGTACATCTGTTATGTAACAATGCCAATCAGAGAGTAATAGGCAATCTATAGGTAGGCTATACGAATATGTGCAGTGTGTCCATACCTACAGGTCTTTGACTTGCAAACATGGGTGGCTATTAATTCAGTAGCAGCAACCTGTTTTGGTTAAAATTGCATGACTCAATAATTATTTGCTGTATTCACAAGAATGTAATTGCAGTGAAACACACTGGATTCAAATACAGGACTGTGGGTAGCAAAATGTACTTTATGCAACACATTTAACAGACTGAGCTACTGAGTCAGTGCTGCAATAGATGTATTTGCAAGATATATGTGCATGCATACAGTCTGTAAAACAGGGTTTGCATTAGCATGTGTTTTGCGAAGGGTATAAAGTGTGACACTCAAATGTTCTGTCATGATTTTCTAACCTCAATCTTTAATGACTTGCTAGTATTTGACCAGACAGATATGTTTTGGTGAAACTGTGACAAATGTAGGGGGGAAAAACTGTGAACATTCTATAACAGTCTATACAGTTGACAGATGCACCTGCTATACCAGGCCTTATGAACATCCATTTTTATTCATTTTGCCTGGAAAGATGTAAGAGCTGAGTGGCCTAGTGGGCTAATGCATTGTACTGTAGTAGCCAGAGGCTCAGGCTCAAGATGAGGCAGGGGAGATAATTTTGCAGATATGCCTAACACTGTGAGAAACACATAAGATGATTAAGGTACTTTTAAGCAGTGTTAAGTGGGCTTGAGCAAGTTTGCACAGTGTGCCGCATTGCAATGCTCTGCTTAGCTCAGCTTAAACCTGCGCTAAATTTAAAAAAAAGAAAAGAAAAAGGGGGTGATAAGAAAGTGGTGAAATGGGGTCAAGCAGGGGGGAAAAACATACTGAATTGCAGGTACGGTTGTGCAGGAAAGGTGCAGGAAAGGACCATAGCTTTCCATTTCTTGTACAGCAACAGCTGAGCAGGTTTTACAGAATTTGGAATTTGTAGCCTCACATCCCAGAGAGAGGGCTGAGGACAGCATAAATGTGGTGATTAAGTAATGTAATAATTAGTTGTATCCAGTGGACATGTGTGTGATATGGCAATTTTTTTTTTTGTGGGAGAGGTGCCCCCTTTTTTTAAGGAGAGAGTGGAATGTTGGGAAAGGGATATAGGTACATGAGAGGAGGTTTGTTGGGTAGGAGAGGATGCATTTACAGACAGACAAGACAGCATACAGGGGTGGTGTGTAACACATGAGGGAGGTAAACAACTTGGATGGGAAGAATGTTGTGGAATCAGAGATGCATGCCACCAGACAGTAGCAGCATGACTGAGATCCCCTCCCATGGGCAGTCAACACTACTCCTTCACTGCCTCGAAGGTGTTTGTGCTGGAGGATGGGGGCTGGGACACTCAGGCCCCACCAGGTTGTTGAGTCTGCCCTCAATCCACTGCAAGCATTGTTCATATCTCCTATGAACAATCCTGCACACCATAGCTGGTAGTTGATCCTGGGTGACAACTCCCTCTCTGCCCCCACTCCCAGTGTGGAGTGGGCCTCATCCCATGAGGTAGTTCCACCCAAAAGTGGTGCAGGGCCAGCAGAGGGGGCACCACCGGCTTGGGTCCCAGACGAGCTGGTACCAGGTGCCATGGATGGCTGAATTGGGTAGGCAGATCACCAGGAACCAGCCTACAAATGTGCTGTGGGTATGGAGGTAGAGCAATAAGCATAGGTGAGTTATGAGCAAAACCATTGTTAGTAATAACAGCATGCCAGAACATTGTACATAACCCCATTACAGTTAAATGCATATTATGTGAAAAACAACAATAAACAATAGAACAGTCAGTATAGTAACAACATGCCAACAACAGTAATGGCATAAGGCCAACAGAATAGGTAATTCAACAAAATATGTTAATATGCAACCATAGCAATACATAACATTAATAAAACACATGCACAAAATACACTTTTGGAACAACATATGTTAATAGTAAACCATAACCAATATATAACAATAATAAATATGTAATGATAAGTGGTGGGAAGAGAAAGAAATACAGTCCATTAATACCATCATGGGCTATATAGTTGACAACAATAGTGCTATCTACTCTACAAGTCTGTCCTTTCTTTATGTGTAAATGTGCCCTATAGCTGCTGTAGCACATACATACCTCACAAGCTATCTGACACTATGGGCCAAGCAGTAAAACTTGCAGGTACACAACTGCAGAAAACACTTGCACATCAAGTGGACATATATAACTAACAAAGAGTACTGTGGGCTAATGTACTAGTAATTTGATATTGACATATGAATCATGTTGATGATACATCTGTGACAGAGGGATTACAGAACAGTAATTACATTCTGTGACAGCATGACACTTGGGAGACATGCATGTGTGCAGTGCAGACAGTACACAACTATCATTCCATGCTTGGCAAACATGGAGTTTGTACCTAATAACACTGACTGCAGGTGACATATACATCACATCCAGTAACTACATCAACCTTTGCAAGACACTCCAGTGATATAGCCATACCTTCATTACACATTTTATCTATTTTATCTTATTGTAGTTTGTTATTATTGAATCTGTTGCCTTTATTGTGTGGATAAATAGCACAATTGTGAGAATGATTTCAACAGTGTGTGACAGCTGAGCAAACAAATATTTACACATACTATGAGCTAGCTCACCCTTTTACCTGTGTCTCTGTGGAGAGAATGATATCTGTTATTACTCATTTATTTCCTTTATTTTATTATAGTTTGTTATTATTAAACCTGTTGCTTTTATTGTGTGAATAAATAGCACATTCGTGAGAATGAATTCGACAGTCTGGGACAGCTGAACAAACATGTATTTACACATTCTCTGGGCTACCGCACCCATTTACCAGTTGTCCCTGTGGAGAGAATATCTGTCATCATAACATATGTAATTCAATAATAGTTATTGGTACATGGAACTGGATTCAGACCCTGGGCTGCATCTAGCAAAATGCACTTTGTACACAGTATTTAACTGAGCCACTGCTGATATCTGACTGACTGATTTTGTCCTAGAGCTAACCTGGAAACAAAAATATGACCCACTACTAATACTTCAGTGTTATAATACTGTGTAGTGACAGTTGGACACAGCTACATGAAATGCAATCATGGCAGAGGGACTAAGTAACCTATACTTTCCTAAATAATATATTGTGTACTGGGTTGAAATATCAGCTCTCATTCCACAAGTATTGCACAACAGTTCATTACAGATGCCTTCATGTATTTAATAGTATACTTTCGAGTTTATATTGACCAACAGTTAATGTAATGCAGGTGTTGCAATACAGCTGTAATTCTAATTCCACAGTTACTGTGATAGAAACTTTATTTCCTGTAATTAATTAAGGTTAATGCTTTATTCTTTTCTGCTTATTGTAGTACATGTGGTAGTAGTCACTTATTGCAATCCAGGTCTATGACCACATTCATTACAATACAATAAAACTGTTTATATACCTAATGGCAGTTAATGCTTTACTCTTTCTTGCTTATATGACTATAGATTGGAAGATACATCTGTACTCACCACACAAACGGTGCAACCTGGCCAGGCATCCTGCATGCGCCTCAACATTGCGAGCTCTCACCTCTGCACCTGTTGGGACTCTAGCACACCATTATGCATACCAATTTAGCAGACATTCAAAGTTAAATATTGTTAAAACGCAGGTAAACATACTTACGCACTTGTGGAACACTGTCTGCCTGGAATTCTAGGACCCAGGCGTCCAAGACAGCCCCCTTCCTTCTCTTCAGGTCATTGTGGTGGTGGTGATACTGCTCATGTGTGCGGGGCATACTAGTTGCACTGGTGAAGTCCCTTAAAGTTGGTCCCAGGCCTCTGCTTTTTACTCTGAGCCCCAGTAATCACCCTTTGTGAGCCAGTCTTCATGGTTTTTAACTAGCAGTCCGACCATGACCCTGTATGCTCCACTGCTGTGCCTGAAAGCATGTACCCTCTCCAACACCTGCCATAGCAATCTCACAGGTTGATCTCCAACAGATTCTGCAGTATTCCCACCTTTTGCACTTAATATACCCTGTTTTCCACACTTTAATGCCATTTGGCAATTTTTAAAAATGTAGTGTACTGCTTAGCACCATGCAAACCAGCTGGGCTCAGCTCAGTAGTACTTAAACTGGCAAACTAGCTAAGCACAGCTGCGCAGTGCCAAGTGGTGCTAAAACAGATTTTGTTTAAGCAGTGCTTGGCATGGCTTAGCAGGGCTTATTGGAGCTTGGCTAATTTGTAATTGGAAAATAAATGCTTAATACCCCTTCTGTGTATTCAAACCCTGCACCTATGGCTGTCACTCTAACCATTTGGCTACATTGATGTATGGACTGCTGCTATACTTTTACATATATCTCTCCTACGTTTAAGCACTGCTGAGCACCACGCCACACAAACCTGCTCAGCTATACTTATTTATTTATTTATTTATTTATTTATTTATTACATTTGTTTACCGGGATACATCCACTGGGCCTAATAGAGCCCATTTTCAGTGGAGGCCCGGGGAGAAAAACTCCAACGAGATACAGAAAAAATATAAACATTAATTAGTACAGAAGCAGAAACAGTGTTACAGATAGTAAATATAGTAACATATACAGAATATATACATAAAAGCAGGAATCTAGTTTGTTTGATTACAGCAATATATACAGAAAATATACATTAAAGCAGAATTCAATGAATTCAATCAGATTGGTATAAACAGAGATCAGTATTATTGTACCAGAATCAACAAGTGAAGATAAAAATAAATATGGAGAAAATACCATCAGTCACTAGTAGCAAAAGACATATGAGTTTAGTAATCATATAAGGAGAGTGAAGAGGTTAGGTTATAGAGCAGGAACATAGCCAGAAAGAGTTGAGATGATTTTTCAGCATTTGTTTGAAGGTGGTGGTGCTGCCTGTGTTTTAAAATTGACCTTTGCATTCATAATTAAATAAATCCAGTTTCTATTTTTAGATGTCTGGCATGTGTCCACTGCTGCTCGCGAAGCTGAGCAAACATAAAAAAAACAATTAATACATAGCCATACAGTGATTTCTGCACTTTGACACTGCAGGGGGTGTGTTACTCATCTCCAGACACATTAACACAGTCCTTACACTGATTCAGTAACCATGTTTACGGCTCTCCCTCAGTAAATTATCTTCATTAATATGCATGGTGTGCTACTGAGGGGGAACCGTGTACACGGCCACGGTACCTTCTGTGTAGGCTCTACACTATGCCTGCATGGATTTTATTAAATCCTGGGGTGTGTTTATTTTGTATGGAAGAAGAAAAAACAGAGCATGTTTTTTTTAAATGTAAAAGAGTGGTTAAACTTTGGAAAAGGTTGTGAGAATAACAATTTCTTGAGAATATTAACAACATAAACAACATATATATGAATATGATTATGTATGGATATATATAAAAACAAGAAGAAAGAATATGTGAGAATAGTAGATAATCATTTGTTTTATGTAAAATGGATTTTATGGAATGAAAGACTGAATGAAACTTTGCTTAATAAGAAATAGATTTTGGCTGGTATATTGCAAAAAATTAGATTATGGTTGTGGAAGAAGGAGTGGGGGTCAGTTATAAAAAATAATAATGATGTTATGTAGGCATGCATAAATATGTACCTTTAAATATGTATATTTTATATATATGTAAATAATGTTTTTTATTTGAGTTGTGTTAATTAAAGGGCCCCTACACTTTTTGATAGGTGCTATGGAATCTTTTATATCCACCTGAATTGCCAACAACTCAAGCATATGGGGCCTTTGTTTAATGTCTCATCTGAAAGACAACACACTCAGGAGTGTAGCACCACCCCCATTATGCTGAACTGTAGTATCAGCTATCAATCTGTGTAGTACAGGAATAGAACCCACAGCCTGCTTCCCAAATATGAGTGTGCTGCTTGCTGTGCCACTGGTATTGCTTATTAATAAATTATACATAGATCAAAAAACAAAATTAGTAGTACTATATATACAGTCAGAAGATAGTGATTATTCTATTTATAGTATACAGTATACACACAATTGCAGACAATAAGAGAGCAGGTAATTTATCTGAGTCTATGTCAAAAGACCAAACAGGCAAATCATAAAAGCCAATATGGTCGAGACCATGCAATTGACAATTCAGCCCATCAAGCCATTCTGACTAAGAATGCATTACAGTAGCAATCAGGAAGTTTGCCCATTTCCCGACTGTAGTGTGATCTCTGTGCTGATATATATATATATATATATATATATATATATATATATATATTTAGCAGGGGGGTGTCGGGGGTGCAGATGGGTCTTCCCCCCTGCAAAAGCATTGTTTTTGTCATATGTGGGTGTTGTTTGGCTTTGAATTTTTTTTTGACAGACTGAAATGTCAATCATATGGTCTCGACAATATGCGTTTTGACGATTTGTCTGTTCCATCTTTAGACATAGACCCACTATATCTATGCACAGAATATAATTGCATATATATATATATATATATATATATATATATATATATATTAGTAGGGAAGCAAGGTTTTCAATTCATTTGTGAGTTATTCAGTGTTAGTATGTTTAAGTGGTTTGGAGGCTATAGGGAAGGGAGTGTTCTGAAGAGTTAGGAGAAGTTGAGAGAATTACTTGAAGGCAATGTTGGGGTCAGTCAGGCAAAACATGGGTGTCCAGTCTATGGAGGAGAGTTAGGCTTGCAGTCTTGAAAGTCTGTGGGAGACATACGTCTGAAGGAGACCATGCTTAGAGGGTCACTGATTCTCAAGTTTTTTATGTAGAATGTAATAAGGCCATGATTACTGAAGGATGGTAGGTTGGTGGAGCCTGAGATGCTGGAAGGGTGTGAGGTTATAATGAGGTTACAAGCAAGTGATAGTTTGCTTTGATATTAGTTTTGACTGGCTCTTTTACTAGTTGTAGTATATTGGAGATGGCCAGAAATTCAGACATATAATGCTTGATGGGACTAAGAAAGTTAAGGTTAAAGTCACCAAGGATAATCATGTGCTTGTTAGGAGTTGGCACAGCTAAATTGCTATACAGAAGAACTTTGCAGTTTGTGACAGTGGCAGAAGGTGGACAGCAAGCAAGTGCAATGTATGGGGTGGGGGAGTGATAACTTGAATGGTGGTTTAGTGAGAATCCAGTTTAGCTCATGATCAGTAAAGGGGTTGGCCTGAAAAACTATGGAAAAACTGAGTGTGGGTTTATGTAGAAGCATTGCAACACTACCATTTATAGTTATAACGTGAGAGTCAAAGTTACAGTTGCAATCTGGGAAAACGGTAAATGTGACTGTGATTAGTTTTGAACCAGGATTCTGTAGTAGTTCATACATCAGGAGAGTGAGAGGCAAGTAAGGTCCTGATATGGACCAGCTTTTTATGCAATTTTTGACATTGACTAGAGCAGAAATTAAAGAGTTAAGGTTAGGTGTGTGTGTGTGTGTGGGGGGGGGGGAGTCCTGTGTAAGTCTGAAGGAAGGTCATTATCATAAGGGATATTAATAATTGTGGACAAAATAAGATGAAATAAAGAAATTTTGAAATTTATGTAGGAATATGAAGAAATGGAAGTAAGGAGGGAGAGAGACAGGGAAGGACAGTGAAAGAAATATTTTTTGTAAGAAGCATGTATTGAATGAGTGGAAGTATTTTAGTGTGTTTGCAATAGTATGGATTGTTGTGTTAACTCATTCCCTCGAGTGGAGCTCTGGAAGTTTGCACTTCCAAGGGGAGAGGACTAAGCTTTTTGAAAGAACCATATTATGTCCTCACATTTCAAACAAATAATCATATCTTTGGAATCAGCACAAGCTATTTTTATAGTGGTGGTATTCTTTAGTTTCTAAGTCTTAAACTGGATTTTATAAGTCACATTAAACTCAATGGGCAGGATTCACGAAGGCTTGCACGGAGTGTAAGAGACGTGCAACACTCCATGCAAGCCTCGCGATCCAGGAACAGCCCTAAACTCCGTGTAAGAGACCAGCTAAAACGTCTCTTACACGGACTGGGCGTGGACATGCTAAATACCTCACTTGCATCCGAAAGGTATGCAAATGAGGTATATTAGTGATCCACGAAGCAGAAACCAGTCCGTGTAGGAGACGTTTTAGCTGCAGAAATGTACTCAGTTGACAACCGAGTACATTTCTGCAAAATCCACAACGGAGCGATGTCAGCTCCGAAAAAAGGTTGCATATGAGTCAGGCAGCATGCCAATGGCCAAATATGTGGCCATTGGCAAGATAACCCGATGCAAAAATATTAAAAATATGATTTTTTTTTCGGCAATCGCCGATGTAAACCCAGCGCAGCCCCGCGCAAACGGGCTGCGCTGTATAAAACCATAAAAAAGAAGGTTATAAACCCACAAATGTGGGTTTCATACAATACATGGAATGACAATGCAGGGACCAGCAGACCAAAACCAACATGGCCACCGTGTAGTGGTTGCTAAGGGGGGAAGCTGAGTCTAACACATGTAACTAAGCATTAGTAGGCAATCTCATGTAAATGAGGGTTAGGATACTAAATCCCACAGTCACATAGCAAATGAGCACGGTCTGAGTAGTGTAAGAGATACAAAAGGGGGAGGAATAGAGTAGGAGATAGGTGACATCACGGGGGGGAATGGTAGACAGAAACGCAGTTCATTGGAGGCCAGTGTAACATGACAGATGACAGGCACAGATCATGGAAAGAGGTGTGCCACTAGATAAGTCATGGAAAGACAAGAAATGGAAGGTGTACACTGTTACCTATACCAAAGTTTCTTCTGGCCGTGCATGCGCACGTGTGCAATGAAGCGCGAGTAAGGCAGTGTGAGCATGTGGGAGCGTGTTGGGAGATGTTTAACACTGTTTGCTGGTGTGCTGTGTAAGACAGTCTGAGTATGTTGGAGGCTGTTGGCAGACGTGTAACAGTGTTTGTGTGGGTGTACGCTGTCTAAACCTGAATAAGTAGATCCTTAACCGTGTAAGCATGTGCTGCGTGTAAGCCACTGTGAGCGTGTTTCAGATAGTATGCAAGTTGCTCCCCTGAGGAAACAGAAAGGAAAAGGAAGCAACAGAATTAATAGGAAGCTAGCAGGGATAACTGCTGAAGCTGGCAGGTGAAAATAATTAGAAGCAGGCAATTACACATGCAGAATAGTAGCCCAGCCCAGCACTTAAAACTCTGCAAACAGTACTGCAGGATGTTCTCATTAAGAGACACTGCAAGACAGGCGTAAGCTAACAGAAGTGAAAACTGAAAAAGCTGAACTCAGAGCAGAAATGCTAGGGGCTGCCATAGCTGTCATAATGAGACATTGGCGACTTGCTGAGGGTGGTGACAATGCAGATGGTGCCAGACAACCCACAGTGAGGAGACGGAGAAGAGTGTACAGGCCCAGGGTCACCTACCACGGGTTACATGAGCTGGAGATAGTAGAGTGCTATAGAGTGGACAGAGAGCTCCTGCAGCAGATTGTTGAGCTGTGCAGGCCACGCCTCACACACAGAACCAATAGAGGGGAACCCATCCCAGTGGAAACCAAGGTATGTGTTGGCCTAAGAATACTAGCAACAGGTACCTTCCAGAGACCAACTGGCGATATGATGGGGATATCACAGGCATCAGCCTCCAGGGTACTACACCAGTTCCTGGATGCCATGTCAGCACATGTCGGTGATCATGTATATTTTCCCAATGCCCGTGAGGTATTGGCCAGCAATATGCGTCTCTTCCAGCAAATAGCGGAATACCCTGAGGTACTGGGTGCTATAGACTGCACGCACATACGCATCAAAGCACCAGCAGGAGAGCGGGGTAGGGCCTACATAAACCGCAAGGGCTTCCCCTCCATCAACTGCCAGGTCGTGTGTGATGCCCAGGGCATAATAATGAATGTGTGTGCTGGCTGCCCTGGGAGTTACCACGATTCCCACATCTGGCATTTGACGCAGCTGTACCAGACATTTGCCAAAGGGGACATCCCACACGGACACCTAGTGGGGGATGCAGGTTATGCACTGGAGCCGTGGCTGATGACACCCATCAGAAATGCACACACACCTGAACAGGAACGCCATAATAAGGCACACGCACAAACATGTAATGTGATAGAGCGCGTGTTTGGGCTGCTCAAGTCACGGTTCCGGTGTCTGGACACATCTGGTGGAGCCTTGCAGTACACACCAACTACATGTACCCAAATTGTCATGGTATGTGCTATGCTACATAATATGATCCTGCGAAAACAGCTGCAGCAGGACCAGCATAGGGCCGGGCCAAACAGCCCCCCACCATTGCCAAGGCCATCACAGGCAGAGCGTGACTCGGAGGAGGAACAACCTGAGCCTGCCCCAGTAGGCAGAAGGAGGCGTGCCCAGTATGCCCTGGCCTTGGCAAAGAGGCAACGCATAGCACATACATTGGCTCAGTAGGAACCTTGGGAATGATACCCCTCTCTGACTCACTCATATAGTAACAGGGATGCCTAACGTGACACAACCTGCTCTCAAACATGTACAGGGAAGTGTAATATGCGCATCCGACAGAGGCAGCCCTGCTGCACCACCTGAGGCATGAATGCTATGTGTCAAGTAATGTAACACCAAGTACTATATGCACACCTGAGGACCCTGACTAACATCCTACCCTCACCAAGCATCATGCCACAACATGACAACGAGATGATCAAGTGCAACAATTGACTGAAGTATCGCAGTTATTCAAAGGGGACCCAGTGTGTGCCAGTCTGGGATGACATGCTGAGCATGACATGATGCACCACCTGCTAGGACTGGCGTGCACCTTTCAGTGCAGGCCGTATGGATACTGGCAAAGGCTGTTGTCACCCACAGTGTGCCCTGAATAGGTAAGGCTCAAAACACAAACCTATCTCCATAGGTACCAGAAGGGATAAGAATAGGATAAGGGATAAGTCGAAACAGCAAGATGCATGCAGTCTAAACTCACCCAGTATGGAGAATGTTGATAACTGTGCTGTAACAGACAACTGAGGCAAGGCACACAACAGCACCCTAACACTACCAGGTTACACCCCATACTGTGCTGTACAGCCTCCAAACTTGGAACAAGCTACGAAAGGAGGATGACTAGCATGAATTGTCAAGGATAACCACACCCCCATGTCAGTACCACAACAAAAAGCATCATGGACTAGCCATGCTCAAGTAACAGTGGCTAAAACTGCCCCCCAGTTCATAGCCTGCTACAGACTACTGTCCCAACACCAGGAACTGCATCCGGCCTATGCTGGAATACATGAATATATCAAGTCCTCCAACCCACATTATATTGGGTGACCGCAAATACCCAGACATAGACTGGGAGCATTATACTAGCTCCAACAGTGTCGGACAAAGGTTCATAGAATCCACAAACCAAAAGGCACAGGAACAACGTACCACCCCACAAGAGTGGTAAGCATACTGGATGTGATAATCAGCAACATGGGTACTGGATGTCAAGTTGAGAAGTGTATTCCTCACTGGTAAAACCAGACCATAGAGTAATCACACTGGGTATACAAATCCTGACCACAGTCCCTGGCCGGGAAACCACAGTGGAAAACATGTGTTAAGCAATATCTGCACCTCCAAACTGATGTGGAATCCATGAAAGGTCCCATGCAGGTGCAAAATATGGGCCACACCTCAGAACCTGTAATACAGCCATTCCATGAACACTGCCAGTAATGCTTGGATTATGCAGTCCTAAATTAAAACAAGACACAGTGCCTAAACCTGGCATGGTGGACACCAGCCATAACCAAAACATGCAAGAGAATGAGGAAGCTACTACATGATAGAGCAAACATGAACAATGAAGTAATCACTGATCAGTAGTATGGCATTAACATCTGTCCACACATGCAATCCACTAAGGCCAGCCACAACAAGTGGAATCTGTGAATCCTGAGGCAATGTCACACCTGCCCCAAGTACACAGACAACCTCCAACCCCACCCAAGAAATACAAAAATATGTGAGAGATGCAACCATCCATCCAAACTGGAGGCTGAGCTCCCTCAATGCAGTACTCCCAAAACAAGTCAGTAGGAGAAGGTAACCACACACACCACAAACACAGTCCCACATAGACCTATCACAACTGCAAACCAAACACATAAACACAGACAAACATTCCCGGAGGCACAAATTACAAACACAGCACACCAACAGAGGCCTCTAAAGCAGACACCCAATCAAACAGCCTCCAAACATAGCACATGCAACACATAGCACACAAAGCTGGTGTGCCAAACAGTCACAGGACAGATGTAGAAACAACATGCCTGATACAGTTGTAATAGGTGACTCCATAGTCAGACACACTGCTGTCCCGCACCAGACTGAACAAGGGAAAGGGTACAGTAAGCTGCCCGTAGGCTGCCACAATATGCCACATAACAGAAGTATGTAGGTCACTCCAAAGCAAGTAGAAATATGATGCAGTCATAGTCCATGCTGGTGTGAATGACCGGAGATGTACTGCCCTAGACTACATGAAAAGAGACATAGATGAGCTATCTGATTATGTAGTCCATGCCGGTATGACACTCACCGTCCGCAGCATCCTACCCTTACCAAGAGTAATGCCACAGTACAAACACGGAATGATCAGTCATAGCAAGTGGCATACTTACTGGTGTTATTCCAAGGGGATCCAATGTCTGTCTGCTGGGGATGTCATGCTTGACAAGCCACGCAGCTGTCCATGGGATGGCCTGCACCTGTTACCCCTGGGCATCTGAATATTGGATAAGGCCTTTGCCACCTCCATAGAGCCTTTTGTAGGCAAGGCTGAAAAGACTGACCCACCACCCTAGAAAACATAAGTGGGAAGAAACATAAGGGAAATGCTGACCAATGCCAGATGTGTACACCCCAATATGCATGCTCCTGAGGCCATCCCCAGAATGGAGAACATCGATGTCTGTGCAGTGACAGAAACCTGCTGCAAGCCCCCTGACTACACACCAGCACTACCAGGGTATACCACGTATCATGTGTCATGGCCCCCAAACCTGGAACAAAACATAAAAGGAGGGTGAGTATCCATAGTCAGCACAGACACCCATACGTCCAGGTAACTGACAATGCACAAGGCATTGGAGTTCACACATGTGCAACTAACTGTAGGCAAGACTGCTGTGCAGTCTGTAGCATGCTACAGACCGCACTCTCACACACAATAACCCCACCCAGCCATCCTGAAGACAATGGACAGTATGAATGTCCCACCAAATAACAAACAAGGTACCACAAATCACCACATAGGTGATAAACCAGTATGTATGGAAAGAGTAACCAGGGACCTAGGGACACAAGTGGACAGTAACCTGTTATGTGACACCCACATTGCCAATGTGGCCAGGAAGACTGTCTACATTTGACACTGTATCAGGAAAGGAGTCACATCTACGGCAACAGAGGTCATTGTGCCCCTATACTATTCTCCAATCACACCCATAATCCAGTACAATGCCTCATATGGGATGTACCTTACCTGACACCTGCAGCAGTTAGAAAGACCTCAAAGGTACCTCACCAAGAGGATAAAGGGTCACAAATATATGTCATATGCTGCCTGGCTGTAGACACCCCAGCTGAATCCAGTCACATACTGCCTACACAGAGGCATTGCATGCCTGTTGTAGGAGGCCATGCCCAACACAGGAGTAATGGACATGCTCCACCCCAGAAAACACAAATCCATCGGAGCTGTGAGAGGGAGAGATGTCAACCTCAACAAATAATGAAATAGGATGTGCTGGTGGGACAGATACATAATCCAGAGTCTCCCCACACCCTGGACCAGAATCCCATTCCATGTAAGGTGGAGCCCTCACTGACACTCTTCAACAGGAATCTTGCCAAGTGGATGGATGATTGTAGAGTTACACTGGGGTCTTCACTGTGTCATGTCCAGACAGAGGCACAGCAAAGCAGAACATAAATGGCCATAATATGCACATAGCAAGGGGTGTCAAAAGCCACACACACTCTGGCTAGGCTAACAAATGCCCAGGGTGGATAGCCTAGTATGACCCTATGAACCTATGAAGATACAAATTGTACAGGACACTAAGGATAATCCCAAGGCTTTCACAACTGATGGTAGGAACCATGTTGGGAATTCACAGATATGCCCTGAATCACACAAATACCACAAACACACACACATATTGCCAACATACATCCTGACAGGTGCAGTGCAAACCCCGAATGCAGAATATCTATCCCAGCAGACTGCTGGCCCCCTGACATTGCAGATGCTGAGGTAACAGCCAACATCTACAAAGCAAAACACACAGCAGCAATGGTTTGGGATGTTGTCCTGGGCTTAGTGCAACATGGACTCCAAGATGAATGGAATGCCAAACCACACTACTGCTCAATGTCAGCCTTACCACAGAATATGTACCCAAAGAGCAGTGTACAACAACAGTGGTACTTCTCAACAAAGGTGTTGCCTGAATGGATACTGAACACTACTACCCCAGAATCCTGAGAAGCTCGGTTTGCACAGCTATGGAAAGGATCAGCATGTACCACAGACATAAAGATATTGGGGACCTACTGACACTGAAACCAACCCATTGTGGCCTTCCCAAGTGCAGATCCTGCCCCTAACCATGTTTGACTCAATTGAAACAGCCATTAAGGTCATTGATGAGGGCAATGTGCTCCACACAGTGTATCTGGACCTTGCAAAGGCTTCTATACAATATTCTACGTGTTCATTATAGATAGGCTCACCAGCTTAAATATAAACCCACATGTCAGTAGAGGGGTTGCAAACCAGACCAAGGACAGAACAGACATGGTCAGACATGCTGCAGCCATGTCAGACTACAAACCAGATATAACTGGCATCCCACAAGGCTTTGTCCTGGGATCTCCCTCGTCTGGTATATATGTCCCATAGGTACAGGCAAACATGGAAGGACTGTGTCCGAACATGTTTGCAGAGGACTACAAACTGCTCACCACATATGATCCACCAGCTGACACAAGCATCCCACAAAATGGCCACATAGAAACAGACAACTGGTGCCATAGCCATGTCAGCAAGCTAAGTGCAGAAACGTGCATAGTCAACCCCGTGGATATACAGTAAGTGCCCACCAATTACCACACAGGTGTTAACCCATTATGTACTTAACATGTAATGAGAGACCTGGGGACACAAGGTGATAGATATCCTGCAGTGGACAAACATGTGCTGTAGTGTTTACAGAAACATACCATATACCCACCTAATCACGAAGGCTGTCAGATCTAGATAAGGGAGGTCATTGTGGCTCTGCAGTCATCCTTCATCAGCGGTACAATTGACTACAATAGCCCCTGTGGGATGTACCTCAGCAGACACCTCCATCAACTGTAAAGTCCCCAACAGTACCTCATCAGGAGTATCAAAGAGCTTGCACAGATGCCATGTGTTGCCTGTGTTGCTGGCATCAATAAACATGCTGCACCTTGTACAATCTGAATGTCAGTGAGCTATGCACATGAGAGACCTGAACCCCAGCACTGACGTACATAGGACAAGCTGTACTGCGTGCTCCATAACACAGAAGCCACCCCCAGCACAGGCTACCCATAGAGTCACTTATCAATCTTCCTCAATAGGAATCCTGATGAGTGGATGGGAGATGGTAGATTTATCCTGGGTACCACTGTCATGCCACAGGTAGACACAGGCACAGTATACTAACCATGACATATGTCATGGCAAACCCCACTTACAATGTGTGTTGAAGGACAAACATACTCTCCAACTAGCATTACACATGGACTAGGGCACATCGCTAGTGTTTGCAAATGTACACCTATGTTGTGGAATACACTACCAATGTTGGACAAGCCTGGTTTAAGTAGTTCATATCTGAACAGAATGCAACATGGTCAGATGTACACAACTGGCCCGTAACCAGGCTGTTGTGCCCACTATCGAAATGTAAAGCAGTGATAGCAGTAAAGCCCAGGATACTGCCCACCACAGTCAAAGTACTACCAGTACACTATACAGTACTACAGTGTTAGGTCAGTGTGAAAGGATGTTGACAACTGTATGCAAAGTATCCCATGCAAACACTGCAGGCACAGTATAACCCTGTTGTGTTCACACACAAAGCAGCTGTACCGTAACTACACAACATGACACACAACACACAACCATAAACGGGTGATAGTTGTTGAAGTTCACACTCATCCACAAATGTGGTGGGCTGCAGAGTCCAACATATGGAATGTTCACACTGGGCATGCTCACACACTTTGACAACATGCCATGGGAAGGCTGAACTGGGCATGCTCACACACTTAGGCCAAATCTCGGTTTAGCAGTTGGACACACATAGCTGGTATTGTTATGTGTTATTCCAGGAACCAACAACATTATAGCAGTCTGCCCAGTGCACACAGCTAAATGACCACAGAGACATACGTGATATAGTGGACCCTCCCATATGCAAACATCTTCCACAGATGCACAAGTTGTTCATACAAACAGGGAATGCTATGGCAATAAAGATGTGCAAACAGTCTATCAGCAACAAATAATGTGCATTTGACAATGAAACATATGGGTGTAGAGGTCAACACTAGGCTGTTTGCCGTAGGGAATGACAGCTTAACCAGAGTGTGCTTGGTGTCTGCCTCCCCACAGGATGCACATTCCCCTTTCTAAACACAGATGATGTCAGCACCCTATAAGTACAGCAGGAGAAAAGAAACGTCCCAGTAATCCGAATAGCGCTCTGCTAATGCGTCCGTCTCAAGTGTCATAACATAGTTAGGTAGGGGTTTCAAATCCTGCAAATGCTCAGTGTGTGTGTGTGTGTGTGTGAGTGGGGTTGGTGTGTGTGTAAGTCTGTGGGAGAGAAATGTCCCTTTTGGCAACTAGGAAAACACCCTACAGGATGCACTTCCCCTTTCTAAACACCGATGATGTCAGCACCCAATAAGTACAGCAGGAGAAAAGAAACCTCCCAGTAATGCGAATAGTGCACTCTGCTAATGTATCCGTCTTAAGTGTCATAACATAGTTAGGTAGGGTTTGAATCCTGTGAATGGCAAGCGTGTGTGTTTGTCTGAGGGGGTCTGTGTGTGTGAGGGAAATGTCCCTTTTGGCAAATAGGACAACACCCTACAGGATGCACATTCCCTTTCTAAACACCGATGATGTCAGCACCCTATAAGTACAGCAGGAGAAAAGAACCCTCCCAGTAATGCGAATAGCACGCTTTGCTAATGCGTCCGTCTTAAGTATCATAACATAGTTAGGTAGGGGTTTGAATCCTGTGAATGGCAAGTGTGTGTTTGTCTGAGGGGGTTAGTGTGTGTGAAGGTAATGTCCATTTTGGCAAATAGGTGAACAGACTACAGGATGCACATTCCCTTTTCTAAACACTGATGATGTCAGCACTCTATAAGTATAGCAGGAGAAGGGAAAACTCCCAGTAATGCAAATAGTGTGCTCTGCTAATGCGTCCGTCTCAAGTGTCATAACATAGTCAGATAGGGGTTTGAATCCTGCTATTGGCAAGTGTGTGTCCCTGGCTGAGGGGGGTTAGTGTGTGTGAGGACAATGTCCCTTTTGGCAACTATGTGAACAGACTACAGGATGCACATTCCCCTTCCTAAACACTGTTCAGCAGAAGGCCATGGCTCTGGCACAAGTTGTCTGTCGCTATGATACCCCTTTGGAAGATGCTTGTGTCAGCTGAAGAGGTGATTATGGTGGCCTGTTTGCAGTCATCTGCATATTTGGACAGCCACAGTCCGTCCGTGTTGGCGTGTACCTCCAATAAATATATACCAAACAAGAGGGTCCCAGGACTGAGCCTTGTGGGACACAACCCATAACTGTTGTGGAGTCTGGCATGACTCCAGCAATGCTAACCATGTGGTATCTGTCCTTGAGCCACTGTGCAATCCATCTAGTGACATAGGGCCTTATATGTAAGCTGGTGACCTTCTCTAGAATGCCCAAGTGGGGTATTGTTGTGAAGGCTTCTGCAAGGTCCAGGTAGGCTGTGTGAACCACCTTCCCCATCAATGGCCTTGGTGACTGTTTCAAAGATATCAACCGGGTAAACCCGGTAGTGCTGGTGTGCTCTCAGTAGCCCTGAACCAGGCATCTGTAACTGCACAGATATCGATGTTTTCCATGCCAAGGAGTGTTTTGGGTGCACGATCTGGAGGTTTAGATATCTGGCGTTGCGTAGCATTGCTCTTAGTTTCCTATCCCTTGTGATACCTATGAAGGTGGGTTTGTCATCTGAGCCCTGCCTAACATAGGCACTATGGGGGTAGCAAGAGCCTTTGCCAATATCTGAATGACCAATGCAAACTGTACACATGCTCATAGGATGCAAGTGTCAAGGAATAGTCTGAGTGGCCAGTATAGTCCTCCAGCATGGGTCCTCTGAAGTCATCCACCCCAGTCTACACAGGTGTACAGTCTGCTTGTGCTAAACACAGTTTGTGTGCAGTGACAACCTTGCCTGGGGTGGAGATGGGATATGGATGTCCAGGGAAAGGTGGGCATGGGCAGGTATCAACAATGGTGGTCTACCTCTGGTGTGGAACAGTGGGTACCCACGTTGCAGATGGACAGGAGCAATATGTATTACCCCATGTGGCTGTGGTGTGTGGTTCTGCCATAGCACATGGACCCACAAATTGTAGTGGCGGTAGGGTAAAGTGGTAGAGGCCTGAGTAGTTCTCACACACAATATGCCTGTACCTGATGTTAACAACTGGAATGGTGTATGTGAATACCTGCATATCCTGGCACTGTTCCCAGGGAAGCTAGGTGTGTGTCCTGGATGTGGGTGTGGTGTGCTGGACTGGTAGTGTTGTGTGTTACAGTTCTTGTGGTCCCAAAGCATGGTATAGAACATAACCTGCCAGTGCGATGTGCACATCTGACCCTGATGTAGGTGGCTGCAAATGCATATACATGCTATCCCCCACCTGACAGGTAGTACAACAAGCACAAACCTCTGTGGAAATGAAGATGTCAGCACCCTAGAAATACTACAGGTGCAGAACAGATGCCCAGTAATTCGGATAGTGCGCTCTGCTAATGCGTCGCTCTCAAATGTCATAATATAGTTAGGTAGGGGTTCGAATCCTGCAAATGCTCAGTGTGTGTGTATGTGTGTGGGTGAGTGGGGTTTGTGTGTGTGAAAGGCTGTGAGAGGAAATGTTCCTTTAGCCAACTGGGAGAACACACTACAGGATGCACACGCCCCTTTCTTAACACAGATGATGTCAGCATCCTATAAGTACAGCAGGAGAAGGGAAGCCTCCCAGTAATGCGAATAGCGTGCTCTGCTAATGCGTTTCCCCTGTGTATCGTAATGTAATTAGTTAGGAATGTGAAACCTGTAAAGACATGTGTGTGTGTGCATTCGCATGACAAACATGTTAGTTCTGGCAATCAGGCGATCACACTACCTGATGCACATTACCCTTTAAAAGTACTGATGTTGTCAGCACCCTCTAAGTATAGCCAAAGACGAGGAACTATCTAGTAAACTGATCAGTGCGCTCTGCTAATGCGTCCCTCTCACGTGTCATGACATAGGTAGGTAGGGAATGAATCCTGCATATGGCAAGTGTGCATGTGTGGGGGTAGTAGGGTGTGTAAATGCAAGTGTGAGGAACAGATCCTTTTGGCAAATACTACTATACACCAGATGCTGCATACCCCACCAGTAAACACAGGGATGTCACCACACTATCAGCACAGCCAGACAGGGCTAGTTGGCTAGTAATGCCACTAGTGTGCTCTGCTACTGTGTCTATTACCGCCGCCAGAGTACAGATAGGCATGTTTTGGTAACCCACAACTATCACGTGTGGTTGTGTCACACAGTATGACCTTGTGCGGGTGTTTGTACATAACAATGCATGCCATTGCCTAACCCAGCAATGGCATTGCACACATGATGTATGTGTGTGACACATACACAGGAATACCTGTGACCTGCAGTAGTTACCATGTCTGACACATGCTTTGTGTGGATAAATGGTATTAGCGATGTATACCAATATGACTGTGTGTCTTACTGTGCAGGGTCCGCGTGGTATGTCCCTATACAGTGTGGGTGTCTATGGTGAAAGACCTACAGCAGGGGATACACATCTGGTCTGGGCCATATAGTGTACATGTAGTCAATGTACAGGTGCTGTATGTTCCCACCTGTTGTGGTAGTGGTAACATGCCATTCCACTGCATTTCGGTGACCACATGCTGTGAACTCTTCAACTAGAGTGTTGTAGCTACAGTAATGCTCACACACAATGTTCGGCTGGATGCAGTATGGCCTTATAAACACAGTTCATGGGACTGTCATATTGCCGGTGTTGTTGTGGAGGATAGGTGGTCTTCCTGTGTATGTGAGGGTTGTGTGTGCCATGCTATGACCCAGATGGCAGTCCGGCACACTGTCAGCTGCACTTGAGTAGGCCCTGATGGTTTGTGCTGTGCCAACAACCTGGAGGTGTGTGTATCTGTGTTAACTCGGGATACCACACCCCTATCCATGTGTGTTACATGTGTAGGGGTCGACGGGCATGGTAAGGGGCATAACCTGTCAGTGATGGGTAACACCTGTGAGCCATGAATCATGCATCTGGTACTGCACAGACACTGCAGTTCACCGTGCTGAGGGCAGTGTCCGTGCATGCATCCTCCGGTGTACACTGCTGTAGTTGTGTAGCAGCACTGTTAGTGTCCTAACCTGTGTGATACCCATGGAGGTCGCTATGTAAACCATGTCCTGCAGCATATGGCAGTATGTGTGTACCAAGGAGCCTTGCCAGTATACATCGGGCCATGTGTGTCACGTGCAAGATGACCCGTGAACATCAATGTCGCCTCCCTAGCATGTAAGCACACATTGACAGGCAGTGGATACCCTATGAATGACAGTGGAGACTGAGCATAATGTAGACATACAACAGCTGTCCCACATATAGTGGTAGAATACCTGGGGAGGGTATGTTGGCAACCAACACCAGGCTCATACTGGCCTGTGCCACATGCTGAGAGATCCATTCTATGTTCCCTATCATGTAGTCCAGGGAGGTATGTCCCAGGCAGCCACACTGGCATGGTCAATGAGTGAGTCATATCTGTTCATGCCTCTGTCTGACCTGTATGCATGTGTGCTGTGGTGGACCATAGTGCCCCTGAGTCATATCACTGTGCCCTCCACCAGATACAGCCTGTTGAGCGGGACCCCAGTGCAGCACACATGACAGGTACCTGACACATCTGTAGCAGGTGTGTTGTGTAGCCCTACAGGCTGTGGGTGTGTGGTACAGGGGATGTGCGTGCCATGTGTGGCATGTGCTGTGTTCCGACGGAACATATGCCTGTGTGCCAGCTGCGGAGGTGTGTGATGCACAGGCAGGCTGCTAGTCTGAGTCCCCACGTATGCCCCAGTGTGTTCGGCATGCTGTCAGTGTGTGGCAATGTCTGACTGGTATTGTCGTCACTGTAATATCATGTATTGCTTTATTTATTTATCCTACATATGTTGACTGGGATAGCCCAACTGGATGCATGTCCATTCCCAGGGTAGGCCCATGGAGACAAGCTACGAGGGTAGCAGATACAGCATTACAGAATACTAGCATGACATAGTACAAACAGAGTATTTACAGAGATTACATAAGTAAGCAGGTCCAACATGTTCCACAGGTTAATGTTAGACCTGAGCACAAGCCAGGATTAAATTGTATCTACACAGTACAGTGGTTCACACAGGTTACACATCCGAGTTAGCCAGGCCTGATACACTGACATAGCCAGTTACATGACAAATGTTGTTTGAGTCTACTGTTAAATGACCTAAGGTGGACATTAGGGTAATACCAGCTGGAAGTGGGTTCCAGGATCTACTTACAGGATCTGCAAAGAGAGAATCACCAGCTGTGGTAATACACTCGCTAGTTCGAAGTAGTACAATGTTAGAGGATCGAAGCGGTCTAGGATTGTTATAGGGGGTGATTGTAATTTAAGTGCAGGAGTATTGTCTGGATTATGGAAGGTTTTATAGGCCATAATCAGTTGTTTATACCGTATTAGGCTGGGTATTGCAAGCCAACCAAGCTGATTTAGATTGATGCAATGATGTGTCCTAACAGGCGGGCCAGTGGCAAACCTGGCAATGTGGTCGTAGCAAATCCAGTGCTTGTTAAGGACAGTCTTGTTCATATGTGAGAGTAGAGGGTATGCATACAGAAGGGCTGGAACAAGGTGTGAGCGAGCTATGGCACCTTTAGCTGGAGGGGCTAGGAAGGCTTTCATTCTGTAAAGTGACCCTAGCTTTCTATTGATGGCTTGGCTAATCTGGTTAACATGTATGTCACATATGAGGTTATTGTCTATGATGACACCTAATAGTTTTAGAGATAGGTCAGGGTAGATTATTGTGCCATCAGTTGATGTTATGGTAACGGTGAACGTGGTAGACCTACGTGTTTGTGGAATAACAGCAGTTCAGTTTGATTGGGATTTAGGATCAGACGATGTTCAGAAAGCCAGTTTGCTATTGTATTACAGGTGGTCTGGGTAGCGAACATAACTCTACTGGAGATGTGGCTGGGCAGATCAGAGTAGAGTATACAGCATATTGGATACAGCTGGCTTTTGGGATGACAGTACAACGGTCATTAATGACGATGGAGGACAGCAAGGGCCGTAGGATAGAGCCTTGTGGTACTCTGAGGGTGTTAGGTAGACGGTTAGAGGGTTTGTTCTGCCAGAGGCGGCCTGCTGTTGACCATGCAGGTAGGATTGACACCATTGGAAGGCTCCAGTATCTAGACAGTCTGTGCAGGGTGTGGAGTCCACGCTGGTGATCAACCATATCGTATGCCTTTGAGTTATCCAAAAGAGGGCTGTGGATATATCATTGATGTTGCAAGTATGGCTTATGGTGTTAGTGAAGGCTAGGAGGCCTGACGGAGTGCTGTGATGAGGATGTAGGCCATGCTGAGTGTCTGCCATAATGCGAGTTTGGATTAGGTGGTGCCTGACTTGTCTATGGCGAAAGTCACCATAATCTCTGCAAGTGGAGAGTGTATAGCTATTGGCCTATCAGTGGAGACGTCAGTAGAGCTGCCTCCTGTGTGAAGTGGGATTACATATGACATTTTCCGGATGGTGGGAAAGTTAGATTCTAACATAGTACATTTGATTACCTTTGAGACGGGGTAAGCAATCATCTGGTTTTGATAGGTACTCGGCAGGGTGTTGATCGGCACACAGTGTAGTGGGTTTCACTGTTACAACCAAGGTACGGAGAAGTGAAGTGGGGACTGGTTGGCAGCTGGACGCAAGTAGTTTTCTAGGGGTGCTGCTTTCAGGACCAGGGGAGCTGGGAGGTAGATGGCAAGCTAGGGCCTGCACTGTCTCAGTAAAGGACTGGTCAAAGCTATCAGGAACATCTTCAGGGGTATTATCATTAGTAGCAGCAGGGATTGGGTTTGACGCTTGTCCTGTACGTAGTATATATGACATGCCACCTGACAGGGTATGGCATCACTGGGTTCGGAGAGACCAGTCCACAGATTGGCTGTGTGGTGGTATCCCACACATGTGTTGTATATACCTGGCCAAGGGTGATGGCTGACTGCATACATGTGGCAGCTGTGACAATGACACATGACCCACATAAACCACGACTGGACCATAGAGGCGATTCACAGGTTACCTTTGGACATGCCGCCTAGTAGTGTGATTGCCATGGTGAGTACCAACACATAGGGCCAATGGGGAACAACATACTGAAGGTGTGTATGTGTGGGTGGACTGCCTCTGTCTCATAGCACTGACATATATGACTGCACACGTGGGTACATGCCGGGTAAGATGTGTGCAATGTGTCACAGGCAACTTACATGCGTACAGGACAGACAGTGACGTTCTGTCATGTGTAAGGTTGACATACATATGGTACGCTATGCAGATGTCACTAGCAGTCTACTGAAGCACTGTAACCCTGCATTGCAGGTGTAAGCAGTGTTCCAGGGACACCAGGCGAACATGCATGCAAACAAGGCTACAGTACACAGGGCTGGAAGTACTGCATCATACAACAAAGAAGGGGTAACAATAACAGTAAGTAACAATGCATATATGTAGGCACTATCAACATGTACCCAGGAATACGCAGCACAGATGGCCATGGTGGAACCGATATTATGTCATACTTATTTGTGGTCTGGACAACATTGGTACTGCACACATATCTAGATGCATGAACATACACATGGCATAGTTGCTGTGGGCATCTTGACACCATTACTGTACATGTCCACCATTGCATATCACTACTTGCGTTAGCTTTCCCCCTGTGCTACCCATGTATGCGGATATCTGTCGACAACCTTACCACCGGCATGGAATTATGTGCAGCTGTTATGCTTTGGTATCTACTATGGGTGCAGATAACAATTCAGGACATTCATACAGTTACTACAGCAGGCATGCTGGGGTACACACACAGTCATAGCAGCACACTGTACTGTTACCAACATGATACTACTAATACACATCTATGTAGTCACCCTGTGCATCAGCAACATGTTTACCTGTTCCCGCAATGATGTTGGAGATTGCAGGAGGTGGCACAGTGTCATCATATGCACAGGGTGTGGATTAGGTATGCCTGAGTCAGCCACTGATACCACCAATTGACATGTGTGTGTATGTGTGTTGGTGAGGGGCAGCAGTACAGGGTGGGGCAGTGTTGCTGCAGTGTGTGCGTATGTGGTTGCCCTAAGTGTTAACATTCCGCATGTGTGTATGCACGCACACAGTTCCACCTCATGGCTGCCATATACAGGGGTTTGTGGACAGCCACAGACTGCATCTGGCAGGCCATACAGATCAGTGTCTGTGTGCACGGACACGGTACCTGTGCCTGGCAGGGGTGCTACGGACCGTATCCAGTACAACGCCTGACTGGGTACTGTCATCAGAAGCGGGAGTGTGTTGACTGGACACATGTCCCTGTTGGGACTGTCCAGAGCCACGCACACGTGGTCTCCTGGGGCGTTCCGATGACAGCACAGACCCAGCATTGCTGGGGCTGCTGCTGGCACTATGGGGGCGTGCGCGAGCCTGTTGCCATCCGTGCCGACTGCCAGCTGCTGCCGCTGCCGGCATACGGCCACGTCAACGCCGCAGACGCCCACCACTGCCCTGGCTCATGGACATCTGGTTGTGGAACTGCTGTAATATGTCCCCACAACGTCTATGACATCGGTGAAGTTACGGATAGCATCCGCAATGTCACGCATACTGTCTGTCATGGCTGTGCGGCATGCTCTGAGCTCCCTCAGACCCTGTCTGGTGTACCTTTCCATATGTGACTGAGCCTGCATGACAGTCCGAAACATCGCTGAGGTTGACAAACCTCTTTGGGCACGTCGGCCGGAGGCAGTACGCCCACGGATTCTCCCACGAGAACCCATGGGCAACTGTCTGTGTGGTACCATTGGAGGACCCTGCCCATGGCTGCTGTGTGGGGACGCATGTGCCACAGGTACCACATTACCCTGGTCTATGCCCGCTGTATCCTGTCCATCACCTAGGGACAATGGTGACATAGGATGTATAGGCAGGATGACTGTGCGCAATGATGGGGTTGACAGCTGTGTACTGTCAATTGGCTGACCAATGGCAGACCCTGACACACCTTCCTGTACCATTACACATATATCATCATTACCAGTAGCTGTGGCACAGGATTCAGGTTCCCTGCTGCAGGTCACCAGAGCAGCCCCAGAACCTGTGGGATGAAGACAGGAAACACAGTTTACATTCTCCAGACATTGTTACCAGTCATGCAGTTATACACACATGCACACATGGACACATGCACATGGGCACACATGCACACATGCACACATGCACACATGCACATGTGGACACATGCACACGTGGACACATGCACACATGGACACATGCACACATGCACACATGCACACATGGTCACGTGTACACATGCACACATGCACACATGGACACAGGCACACATGCACACATGCACACATGGACACAGGCACACATGCACACATGCACACGTGGACACAGGCACACATGCACACTTGGACACAGGCACACCTGCACACATGCACACATGGGCACTGACACACCTGCACACATGCACACATGCACACCCTGCAGTATACACACAGAGCACTACTGAGTTACACTACTGTTACTAGCATTATCAGGAGTATTATAGGTTATGTTAAACACACTCACCAGCATGGATGGCCTGTCTCTCTGTAACCCTGGAGGGACCTGCATAAATGATGAGATTAATGTCAGTGGGCACATCTGTCCCATTGATATTGCATATGATACAGTGTACAGAACAGTCAGGTGTACATATGGCATATTACCTGCACGCTCCATGTCGTGCTGCTGTGTGGAACCAGCCTCCATCATAATGCAGGTGTACTGCTGTTGGTGTTCGGGGCTGGAGCCACAACACTTAGGAGTAGCCCCTCCAGTCTGGTGAGGGGGGGATATGTGGCCACCCCACCTCCTGTGGCGACCTGTTGCCTGTGGATATCTGCTGCACGCTGCCGGACACTTCGGATTAAATCACTGCAGTGATGTCGTACCTGCTCATATGTCCTGTTATGCGTGCCAATTTCATTTACCCTACGGACCAGGTCTTGCCACAGTGCGGCCCTCTCCTGCTGGTTCTGACTGGTGCGGAAAACAGGATGTCATACTCCGCACCAGGCTATGGTGGATCTCCTCATCCTCCGCCATGGAGTAGGCGGGTTACGCTGTCGCCATCTCCTGGAAGAGAACACAGACAGGATATCAGCAGACCATGTCAGCAATGTATGGCACACATACTATACATGATACGCATGTGTAGTGATATACTACTACTCCCATATGTTGCATGTATGTGTGTCGTGGTGGATACACAGGTACATGGCCAGATATCAGTGCTCGGCCAATACCTGTGCAACAATACCTGCCACATTCCACACTACGTAGTAGCATGCCCCATCGGTCCAAGACACACGACAGGTGCTATGCACAACCTCACTCTGGGGGTCCATCCCAAGGTACTGTATGTGGGACACCGTCCACTACTCTGATGTGGACAGACGTTACTCGGCCTGGATATACATATCCCACCACCACCACCAGAACAGTAGACTACATTGATATGTATGTGGTTAGACAGTTATTCACTTGCTGGGACTGGGATGGTATCCATGCAGCACACTGGGCCAGTGGAGGCCACGAGCCGCACTGCTGACCCCTTTGCAAATGCTTACCACGGACATGCTGCGGATTGCATGACACTTGCACACACATGTCTAACCCAGACCCTATGCACAACGGTTAGGCATCCTGTCCAGTGGGCCCAGACAGAGGCAGATTGTATAATAATAGCAGGAGGCTACTGCAGGACGGAGCACATTCACATTAAGGGTAGGCATCTGTGGTCAGCACTGGTACTATGCTACAGTCCATCATAACGACAGCCACAGCCTACTCTGGGAGGGAAATGGACACAAACACTATGGATGACCACAAGGCCTTCTTCAGTTATGTTCCACATATGGAGCACATGCCTCGGATATGCTCTGTGTTAGCCCACACCTACTTAACATTCACCAAACACACGCATATTGCCAACATTCCTGCAGACATGTTCGGTGCACATATCCCCCCTCCCTCTCCCTCACCTTTGGGATACTTATCCCAGCTGGATGTAACCTCCCTATCATCGCACATGTCCAGGTGAGGGCCGCCCTCAGCAGAGGAGAACACACAGCATCACTGTGACCTCGTGGTCCCCCTGGATGTGTGCTACCAGCTCTCTGAGGGGACATACCACCGCATGTAACACTGATAGTTTATCTTGGCCGTGCTACAGGATATGTACCTGGACAGTGGCATACAGCAACAGTGGTCCCACAACACTACGGGGGCACCTTGGCTGACCCTGGGAATTACCACATCATATACATAATGGGCCTGGTCTGCTACGCTATGGAATTATGCAGTATGGGATGCATGTGCAGTGACATCAGGTACCTGCGGACACTTGTTCCCAGCCAGTGTGCCTTTGGGATGGGCTGATCCTGACCTTTGGGCCTGGCTGACATTTCAAAGCAGTCACTACAGCCATTGCTAGGCCAACGCACAGACACATGCTACCAGGATCCTGGCCTATGCCTGCTTGACATGTGATGTATGGTCGTCCCCTTTTGTTGGAACTACGTACACACAACATATCACATGGACATACCTATGGATACAGACCTATGACACATTTGGAGGATTCACAGTATGCACACTATTAACCTGCTACTTTGCATTACCTCTGTTTGTCGCAGCTGGTTGCGTTACCACAGCTTCTGCTTGCTGCTGCTACTGTCAGTGCTGACAGCTTCAGGGTACAGAGAGTCACAGTTTTTTTTTTTTATTGCTCTCTCTCTCTCTCTCTCTCTCTCTCTCTCTTCCACTTCGCCCTCCCTCTGTCTGCTTGCAGACAATGCAATGAATGTATTGCATGTGGGGAGTGTTAGCACTGGATGCTTTTGTAGGTATCTGCATAGGTCCATGTGATGGCCTCTGCACCAATTGCAGGCCAGCATTTGCTAATTGCATACAGCCAGTTGTGTACTGATTGCAGTTCTCACTGTGATTTCAGGTCAGTGCTATAAAAGGGTATGTGTGATAGGCGTTGCCCTTTCAGATTGTGTGGGCGGGACCATGCTGGTATGCTGTGGACAGTGTTCTGTGACTGTAAAGGTTAGTATCTCTCTCATGCCTCAGGCTGTGTTGTATATTCACAATTCTCCATTCCTCTTTCATGTTCCCTGTAGCAAGTGTGTATGCACATTGACTCCTACAACTATATATAGATATATTTATATATATATATATATATATATATATATATATATATATATATATATATATATATATATATATATACATATGCATACATATATCTATGTAGTTTAACTGACCTTATTATCTACAGGCTGCCAACTAGCATGGCTGTTTCTTTTCACACACTACTATTATGGATATCCAGTGGTTTTGACATTTAATTTAAATGACATGCTTTGTGTACTACACATCCTATATTCCCTTTACATTCATCCCTACTTTTACAGGTTATATTTATTTTAGCACAATGCTTTTGTATGAGAGTCATGGCTTAGTGGTAGGTTGTACAGACTAGTGTTTCCAAGGTCCTGGGTTCGGGACTGACAGTGGGAGTTTATTTTTCTTTTGAACTGAGTACAGGACCTGTCAATCACAGTGACTAAGGCACTTTTAAGCAGTTGTAACCGGGCTAGCACTGGTTTGCATGGAGCTCACGCATGCGCACTGGCAGTTAGCTCCGCGCACACCCGGTTACAACCGCTTAACAGTGCTTACTCTGGCGCACACCAGCTATTTTCTTTGAAAGAAAAGAAAATGGGGAGACAGGAAAGTGGTGAAAAAGGGGTCACAAAGAGGGTAAGACAGTAGGGAAACAAGCTTGGGATGTGCAGGAGGGATGTAGGTAAGGCCCATAGCTGCCCATTTCTTCAGCAGCAACAGCTTTGCATATGTATGTAATTTGGTGTGACATTTAAAACCTTCCACCCCTGGGAGAGGTGTCAGGACAACAATAATACTTGTTGTACAGCCAATTGTAATTGGTAGGTTCTATGTCCAGTGGACATGTGTGCGGAATGGGCAGCTATGTATGGGGCGTAATTTTTTTGTGGGTACAGAGTGCCCTTTTTTTTTTTTTTTTTTTTCAGGTAAGAGTGGTATGTCAGGTGAAGGAAGTCGGTTCAGCTGGGGAGGTAGGCTGGGTAGGTAAACAGACAAGACAAACAAGACGCATACAGGGGCGGTGTATGACACGTGTGGGGGGGTTACACAATTGACGGGGACAGAGGTTTGGATATCCAGAGCCCATCAGCCCACAGATGGCAACAGTGGAACTGATATCCCCACCCATAGGCAGTTGCCACTGTTCCTTCACTGCCCAGGACGGGGCTGTGCTGGGGGCTGTGTAGGCGGGGCAACGGGCAAGCCCGTTAGTTGCGCCACCCGTGCCTCGAGCTGGCGTAGGGGCTCAAGGACAGAGTCCCGAATCTCCCTACGCACCACAGTCCGGACGTTACGGAGGGTGAGTGGTGGATCTCCTCCAGCCACACTTGCAGAGGGGGGGCGAGCCCCATCCCCTGCAGCGCTTCCACCCGCAGGTGGCACAGGGCCACCGGAGGAGGGTCCGGACTCGGCACTAGTGCCAGGTGCACTCGCCAGCTGAGGTGGGAGAGGTGGGTCCGCTGGAACCCGCCTTCCCTGTCGTCCTATGTTTTGCATTATGTCATGACAGTTTGGGTTAGTCACATATAATACCATTCACAGTTAGTTGTAACAGCATGCATTAGTATTCCCATTAACCAAACACCCAGATATTCACACCATTGAACAGCGTGCATAACACATGCATAATTTGAACAGAAATACACAGTCCAACAACATGCAGGGTTAATTGATGGCAACAGGCCATCAGGTGTGGATGTATGAACAGGGCAGATGCATCAACAGACATGCAAATATATATGACCCAACAGGACAAACGTCCAGGGGTGTTAATTGTGATTGCACATACCATTTTCACGTGGAATGGGTTATAGGTGGTTATAGGGTGGGGTAAATAAGGTAATATTAACACCTTCGAATACTAATACATATGCTGTACATTTCTAATAGCTACAGTTATATACACACTACTGTTCTAACTGCAGTGTCCTATATGTTAACTATTTCACCTTGCTGATAGAACTGTTACTGCAACATCAATATACATTTTAGTGTTCTTCATACACATTCATATCAAGCTTTGTTCAGATACATCATCCTGCTACTTTTGCTTTATATACCTGTAGACAAGTGTGGATGTTTGGTATATCAGACAATCATCCTATCTGCGTATTTCAGACTGGGAGCAACATATCCAGATTTTGGGATACACATTCCACATGCAGCAACACTTTGAACAGATTTTGCTGTTTGGTTCTGAGTCTCACATGCATTTAATTCTGTCTTGACTGCAGCATACTTTATTCAGGGTTATTACTACTGTATTGCTGGATTCCTGACACTTTCTCACACTCTCTCACTTGCTTTCATGTTACTATTCAGGATGGTACTTCTAGGCTTTATTGACATGTTTTAACAGTAGTTATTACAATCCTTTCCAGCAGTCTCACTTCTGTCATGTTTCAGTATTTCCACAGGGATATATTTCACACATGTGATTTCATCATCTTCTGCAGCTATACTTTACATCCTGCTGCAGGTTGTGTACTATTTTCTTACAGGCAGGGCATTTTTATTTCAGAATATATGTTGGACAGTTTCATGTTTAGTTTACACTTACAGGCTGGGAACTCTTGTACTCAAGCAATACTTGCATACACTTTCACACTGTTACTTGCAGATTTTATTCCTTACTGGCTACACTGCACTCTTTTGCTGACTGTCATACTTTTATATTTCTTTGCAGTTACTGGTAGTGGATTACTGACCTGCCTGGTGGCGCAACCGCACCAGCCTATCGCCATAGGCTCTGCGGTTCGCAGAACGGACACCTGCAGCTGTAATATAAATGAAGTAATATTGGAATACACATTTCCATAATTTCAGCTAGTTTAACTTTTTACATACATAATTAAATGTTACTTACTCAGTGGTGGGGCGTTGGGTGATTGCCGGGCCTCCTGGATCCAAAAGTTCAGTTGGTCCTGCTTGCGTCTCTTCAGGTCCGCATGGTGGTGACGGACCTGCTCACCTGTCCTTGGAATCCCTGTGGCACTGGTGAGTTCATGAGCCAACTGGTCCCACGCCTCAGCCCTGTACGCTCCCCAGAGGACCTGGCCCTGCATGAGTTGGGCCTCATGATTGTGGACTAGGAGCCAGGCCATGTACCTGGACTCCTCAACACCCCACCTCTGCGCTCGAAAGCGACTACCCTCTCCTACACCTGACATTCTGCCTGCAGGTCTGTTCTACAATCGTTTATGCTGTGTATTCCCGCCTATGGGGCTTATATAGTCCGTTTTCCCACATATCTGTGATTGGCCATTTTGGAATTGTATCAACTTCAGTAAACCTGCATTGTCATGCTGTAGTTTGTATTCATTCCTATATATTAGCTATTATTGCATTTTTAGGTACTGCTGTCATGGCTTAGTGGTTCTGTACCTTGACTATGGTGTATAGTATCCTGGGTTCGAACCTGGCCACTGCTTTTTATTTTTCATGACTGTCTAGACATGCTGAGGGGTGTGTCTGTGTAAAGGCAGTTTTGATACGGCTTGCTCAGCGTTTCCCGTCGGTTAGCTTGTTTGCACGGTGCGCAGCTCCGCGCAAACGGGGTACGCTGGTTTAAGCCTCATTTGGCTATCGGCACGCATATTCCGCTCAGCTCAGTTAGGGGCACATATATTTAGCGTGTTAAACCACTGCTCAGCTACGGGCACTCATTTTGCACCAGTTAAACCACTGCTCATCTACAGGCACATGCACTCACCCTGTTAAACTGTAGCTCAGCTATGGGCACATGTGGCATTTTTTATTCTTTTGTTACCTCACATTTCTTCAATATAAATGGGCTATTTCATTACATTTTACATATATTGGGGTTTTATGTGTACATATTTGTCAGGGACTCGTTTCCTGCTTATTTTGACAAAAAAAAAACATTGGTGTTGTGGGGGCTCGAACCATGAATGCCTGCTCTTCAGCCAACATCTCTACCGCTACGCTATTGCTTCCTGGCTTATTTTGCATATTTAGTTCTTATATGCTTTCCCACTGACTGCTAACTGTAGCTGCGCTACAGGCACGCCCGTGCAAACGAAAGCACTCACGGTTAAACATTTTTACAATTTAAAAAATATGACATGTTCATTTATATTTCTTTTATGTTTAATAGTCTGTAGGGGCATGTGTTGTGTTGTGTTTATTCACATTTCCGTGGACTCTGTTGTGGGTGTCTACTTTGGGCACTTTTACACTTCTGGGGCGTGTCCGCTTGCAGGGCTCAGCCTACGGACACGCCCCCACATGTCTTACACGGACCGTGTTAGACTTAGGCGTGATTCAGCATGCTCTCATGAATATGCAGAGCATGCTGACATCACTCCGTTTAACTGCAGCCTCCGTGTATGAGTTATAACTCTTACACGGAGGCTTCGTGAATCCTGCCCAATATCTATTAAGTTTGTAATATTTTGTAATCAACCTACAATATCTCGGCAACCACTCATGTTATACACATACTGTCAGCAGCATTTTGTTCATCCAGCTGAGAGCTTTCATATGAAGATAAACTGTTCTGTCTGTGCTGCTAAGCTGTTGAGACATTTAGTAAAAACATGACATTAACAACAATATAAATAAATATTATATAAACAGTAATTAATATCTCTGTACCTGCACTAGACAGAGGTCAAATATCAACATGATTGTGTTTGCATTTGTGCAAGCTTTAAGATTAAATATTTAAATAGTTTGAGTTTAGCATTGTTGTGGAATTATTAGTAATATTTGATACCTAGAGGTGTCAGAAAGATGCAACTGCAGAAACACCTGGAGGTGTCACCTGGCTGTAATAAGTGATGTGGGTAATATAGCATGGGGCAGAGTTATTTGCAATAATATTTTTTATATGTGAGGTATGCTTCCTATGATGCTTCAGTGGTGAAGAGAGAATGAATAAGTTATACCTCTGATGAAGATGAGATTTATGTTTGTACCTTTAAGGGAACAAATTTTAGTGGGGGTAAGAGGGAATGGCCCAGATTATTTAAATTTGTTAGCCCGGGGTTGGAGTGGTTGTGTAATTGGGAGTGGGATGTAACAGGTGAGTGAAGTGAGTGACAGTTGTTTTACAAGAGGCTGCCAGTCACTCTGAACATGGTAGTATTTTAGTGTGCTTACAGTGATATGGATTGTTGTGTGAAGTGGGTAATATAGCGGGGAAAAATTGTTTGCAGTAGTATTTTTTAACTGTGGATGGTATGCTGCCTATGGTGTTTCAGTGGTGAAGAGAGAATGAGTAAATTATATGGTAATCTTTTGTGGAGGTTAGAGAAAGTGGCCCAGAATATTTAAATTTGGTAGCCCAGAGGGATGGCTGGAGAATTGGAAGTGAGTAGCGAGTGAAGTGGGTAGTATCTGCTTTAGTAGTAGCTGCCAATCAGTCTGAAAATAAACAGAATAATTAGTGTTTCAGAAATAAGTAAATTGGAATTCATTTTTTTAATTGTGTTGAGAAGGTTTCAAAACATTGTTTTGAATGGTTGTCATGTGATTCAAATTCAGAGATGGATAGGCTGACTTCTAATGAAACTTGTTTGCTACTCTTGGTAGCCAGATCTAGTATATTTACACTTATACTATTGGCACACCTACATGATGTGGTTACAGTTAACAGCATAACTACACATGTTTACACAACATCCATGATTATGGCTTTTTTGTTGGATTTGGGTAGAATTAGAGATATAACAATTTGTGGCTTTTATAGCTTCATAGGTATATACTAGGCTAATGACCACCAGGGCCTTTGTAAGCCTTGCCATGAAATACAGCTCAATTGTTTATCTATGTTTCATGGGTGTTTATTAGGAGGAGGTATGTTAGTTCAGACCTGACAAAGGCATTTGTCACATTACCCCACTCGGTCATTGTTGACTAACTCAAGAGGTTAGGTACAAACCCTTATGCCACCCTATGGATAGCCAGCTGGCTCATAGACAGGACTTAAGAAGTTAGAACTGGGGAGTCCTCCTCTACAAAGAGGCCAGTCACAAGCAGAATCCCTCAGGGATCAGTCCTGGCACTGTTGATTTTGGCATTTACTCCTATGAAGTCAAGGCCAATGCTAATGGCCTCTGGCTGGCTAAATTTGTAGATGATTGGAAATTAGGAGCTGTAATTGAATCCTTCACCAATACAAATGTTCTTGAGGAAGGGATGACATAGAAAATCAACTGGTGTCAGAACCATGGAGTAAAACTAAATGTGAAGAAATGCATAAAAGCATCCTTTGGGAAGTCATCCATCTTTGGTAACTATGACATTGACAACACACTTCTAAGAGATGACCCAGTTTCAGGGACTTGGAGACACACATAGACAGTAATCTAGCCTTTGACCATCACTTGTCTACAGTACTGAGAAAATCATTCTATGTTGTGCAACTTATAATCAAAGGTATGGAATTTAGGTCAAAAGAAGTCATTGTTCCACTGTATCTGGCATTCATCAGACCTATCATTGAGTACAATTACCCCTTTGGTATGTACCTAACCAACTATATCCAACAACTGGAACATCCACAGATGTTCTTCACTAAAAGAATACAGCTTAAATAACATGTCCTTTGCAGACCATCTCAAGGCAAGGCGTTATCAGACCCCACTCTGATTGATTTCCTCCACATCCACAAAACAAACAGCACCAAAATAGCCCATTCTAAAGACTTAAACCTTGCTTGTGATATAAATAGGACCTACTGGAGAGACAGGTATGCTATCTCAGAGACTACCACTTCTCTGGAACAGTCTCCCCATCCATGTGAAACAGAGTTCCTCTCTAATCCACTTCAAGTCTAACTTGGACAATTAGATGGGGAGCATGAAATTCATCCCTGGTTTGGCATCTATGTCTCTAATGGACGCAGGCAGCCTGTAAATGTTTCATATCCCATGTCCCTGCTTGTGAATGTTTCATCACCCAAGCCCCTGCTTACACTTATTAAGGGAACTAGAACCTGTCAGAGATTTGGGATGCATGGTTAGGTTTAAAAGGCCAGTGTTATCATTAGCCTAGTAAACACCTATACACCTATGAACCTATATGAAGTGTCTAGAGGGTATTTGGCATTAGTATCTGGGGATATATTAGGTTGGACATTACTATCAGAGACAGAGGCTGCCATTTTAAAGAAGAAGATTGGTCCCTTTCTACTTATTGTTTATAAAAGGAACATCAATGTTAAAAACATGGTTGAAAAATATTCACATAGTCTCAGTGATAACAACTGAATTTTAGGCACTTAAAATATGGTTCATGTAACCAATGTAGTCACATCTATGAAGGGTACTAAATCCAAATTGATTTTTCATAAAGGACATTTTAATTGTCGATCTCTTGGTGTCCTATTTGTCATACAATATGTTTCATATTCATCGTTTTAATGTGTACTGTGGAGCTTTTCTCCCCGGGCCAATGCTGAAAATTGGCTCATACCCAGTCAGACTTTCCCAGTAAGAAAATGTCATTTAAATACATAGATAAAACATAAAAATAAGTTACAGTACTGAATTTGTGAAGATTTGAATAGTATTAAAAGTCAAGATGATAATGACGCTCCTGTGAAATACCGTTTGTCTTATGTAGATTTTCAAAGTCTTATTTTTGTTTCAGATAGTACTCTAAAGAGCAATAAGACAGGAAATTGTCCTGATTATTTTGAATTTAGGGAGCGTTGATGGCAGTTATTTTACAATGTCACTATTGCCACATATTTAAATGATCATGTCTCTTTAAATTGTTGGCTGAGAATACAAGCTGATAACATTAAGTAATTCTTTTATTTCATACATCACGTCCTGGTTTTGGCTATATAATACAGTTGCATTTTTTTATTTCTGATAAAGTCCCATGTAGGCATGAAAGAGCTGAAGTAAAGCCTGTAAGCACTGTGGATTTTTTATGGCTTCATTAACCGTTGCTGTTTTGATATGTGCCTATTTGTGATTTGGAAATATGTTAGCTGCAATGAGGTGAAACCTCATTATTGGCTAATTTGCATGTTTCTTGAATCACAGTTACATAATTAATCTGCACATTGTGGTAATAACCTGCTGCTCATGTAGGCACTGCTACCCCCCCCAGTCACACTCTCACACGTACAAGAACACAAAGATGAGCACACATGCACACATACACACACCACAGGCCCTGTACTGTCTTTACCTTATCTGTCCACCCATTATTCTCCACTCCTATACTATTTTATTGCCATTATAGGACATATATATTACACTACGGTGGTCTAGTATACCCCCCGCCCTGATCTCATTTATGATATTGGTGCTGGTACATAGGTTCATACGTTAATAGGGAGTACTAGGCAATCAGTCTGCTGACATTTTCAAGTCTAATTAAAAATCATTAATCAAAATTTCCCTCCAGCTTCAAGGAGGGCAAGACAAAAAAGACTGGGGGAGAATTTGAAGCTGTACATCCTATTATTTAGGTTTATCTTGAAGGTGGCAAGGGTACAATTCTGCTTGACATGTAATGGAAGTTTGTTCCAGAGGTGAGGGGTACATTGGGATATGAATCTATCACACCAATGTGTCTTATTTATCTGATGATGAAAGTTTAGTTCCTTTAACCAAGTATTTGAGGTAGCATTAGTTCTGAGAAGGAATAGGATGTCAAATAGAGTTGGATCTTTCATGGCATAAAAGGCTAGACACAAATCTCCATGGAGGAGTCTGTAACAGAATGAATACAGAGAAAGGGCTGCCAAGCTCAACTGATAACAAAGATTTTTGAGGCCACTATATTTTTTAGTTATGAATCATTGAAGTCTCTCAAGTTGTGTGATATATTTAGATAAATACATTCCAAAAAGTACATTATATTCAATAATGGGTCTGATAAGATTTGAGTAAAAGGGAATTAATACTTCTTTTGATCTAGTGGCGATGCCTCTAAAAATTAGACAGGCCAGATAAAGGGCTTTTCTAACAACTGTGGATACATGATCGTCAAATGATAAGGAATTATCAACAAGAGTGCCTAAATCAGTGCCTAATTGGAGGGGTGCATCTACTGTATGGTAAGGTAAACTGTTTTGTTTACCAAAGTGAAGTATGCTACTCTTATTTACATTTAATTTAAGACCGTTGTCCTTACACCAATTAATATGATTTAGCCCAAGTTGGAGCAATTGTAAATCAGCTGAAGATCGAACAACAACCAATTTACAGTCATCTACAAACTTGGAACCACAGGGCAGGAATGCTGGCCTGAAGGTCTGAGAAATATATAACATGTAGGAGAAGTCCCAGAACTGAACCTTGTGGTATACCACTGGTTACATTTTTGTTTTCAGAAGTGGCACCTGCAACTCTAACCATAGGGGTTTTGTCAAACAAATAGTTAGCTATCCTCCATTCAATATAAGGATTTATATTCAGATTTACAAGTCTGTCAATAAACCCTACTATGGTTAAAGGCTTTAACCAGGGCCAGAAATGCTATATGCACTGCTTAACCAGTATCCATTGCTTCAGTTACTTTTCCAAAGATATTAATGATGTTAAGGAGACAGAACCTTCTTTGATAAACCCAAATTGATGAGTATACTGGACTAAGAGATTTTTCAAAGTCTAGATTAATGAAACTGGAGATAATGCACTCCAAAGCTTTATATATGAAGCTAATGAAACTAATGGGTCCATAGTTACTAGGGCCACGGTTAAAGCAAATGTGTGTAATGGCAATACAATTGATGTTTTCCAGGCTTCAGAAATGTAAAAAGTAGAGAGGTTTAGATTAAAGAGATTTAGCAGTGCTTCAGAAAGGTTGCATTTGGCATCGATAATCAGGCAACCTGGTATGTTGTCAGGGCCCATGGATGAAGTATTCTTAGTTTTTGAGAGGGCCAAGAGAACTTTTTCCATAGTAATTAAATGGGGTGGTTGGGATTGTGGAAGCTGTGGAAAAGCTATAACTGTGAGTGGAGTAAAAGCTGCAATAAAACTATTAGCTAGGATATTAGGTATTTATTTTGGTTCAAAGACTGCGGCATTATTGAACTGAACATTGTTGTATGGCACTTTAAAGAGGCCTTCCTGAATTTTAGTACATTTCCTCACCCTCAAATTCCTGTACTACTGCTGATGCCATTATGGCACCTTAAAAGTATTGTCTGGTGTCCAGAGGTTCTCCCACCCCAGTTCCTATACTACTTTTGGTACCATTATAGCACTCTAAAAAGCATTCCGGTGCTTCCCTGCACCCCACACCTAATCCTTGCACTACCATTGGTGCCATTGTGGCACTCTAAGAATAATCCCTGCTGTCTATTGACCCCTCCATGTTTGTGTTGGGTGGTTGAACATGGCCTTTTGGCCATGTTCAGTACAGAAATGTGTTAAAAATGGCCACACTGATCTACACAGCCAAGCAATTTCTCAGCCATGCTGATGCCTTCTTGGAGACAGTTCTAGGGAGAAAGCTCATGGCTAATTAGCATAAGCCTCTACCTCAGAATGCCTTATTAGCATTCAGCATGGATGCAGGGCCAGCCCTTAGAGGTGTTGCACACCTTCATGTTAGAGGACTGTGCAGTGTAAAGATGGTTGCTGAATTGAGGAAAGGTACCACGACATGTACACCTATATGTACATGTTGTTATACCTTAATGAATTCAGCCCTTGGCTTTACTGAACAACTCTTCTTTCTTCTGTGATACTAGAACAAAGATCAGCCATTTAAGAGGTGCTAGAAACAAAATAAGTAGGTCATCAACAGCAGACAACAGAGAAATGTGCATGGCATACCCATTACATACATTATGAGTTTATGCTATGATTCATTTACATGACTAAGTTTGCTTTTATCAACAACATATTTTGATATTTTACTTTTGATAACTAAATTTGAAATATTCTTTTGGCTGTGTTCAACAGAACATCGCAAAAAATTTTTTCATGGATGTTTTAAACTTGAAATATTCCTGCAATAATCAGTGTCAAATCAAGTAATTGGAATGTGCATGTTTTATGATGTTATTAGGTCTGTCTCTCAAAATCTTTTATTAAAGGTCATGCCTTCAGCAATCAGTCCCTATTTTATAAGAACATCTTCTAAAGAAGCAAAAAACTTTTCTAAAGTAGGTTTATGTCTGTTGTATTGAAATAATATCATGTTTTAATCTGGAAAATAAAGACAACATGCCAGTTGTATGTTGATTAGCAAAAGAAGCATTCCACATTTCTTTCCTTCTTAGATGTTCTATGTTTCAAGTCTAGTTTTATGCTCTAGAAGATGCTTTTATAACCCAATGCTCAGAAAGAGGAAGTTAAAAATTTTACAGTCACACTGTAAAAAAAATAGTTGCATTATCTATATCCCAAACAAATGATTGTAACATGTGTTTCTGTGACACCTAAGTGACTATGGGCACTATTCGTCAATACTCTGCTCCAGGTCATAGGCTTAGTATTCCACAGAACAATGTACCAAAGCCCTCTTTGTAGTCCTGCCCCATTGTGCAGCCATAGTATAGTATACATTTATCTCCTCCAGTTACATCACTATCATCATCCCCCTTCCCCCCTTTTTTTCTACATGAGATTGGGGTGTCGTGTTAACTGTCGCCAATTCTCTCTTGATTAAGTGCCACACTCCTGCCTTTTTCAACACTCATGCCTGATTGTCACAGATCTTCTTTCACACAATCCATCCACCTCTTTGCTGGATGTCCTTGCTTCCTCTTACCTTCTTCCTGTTTGCCCAAATCTTCCTCACCAGATTGTATTCTGCTTTTCCGCATGTGTGTCCAAATCACAGGAATCTGTTCTCTTTGATATTTTCTGCAATTGAAGCTACTTTGGCTTCTGCTCTTATGTCATTTCTTCATCTGCTACCAGTGTGCATCCTACCACCCTTCTCAGGCACATTTCCATCACCTCTAGCTTTTTCAACTCTTCTGTCTTTACTACCCAGGTTTCTGTACCATACAATAGTACGGGTCGCACCACTGTCTTGTACACCTTACTTTTCAGCTTCTTTGGCATTCTTCTGTCATAGACTACATCTGAGACCCTATGCCAGTTGGCTGCAGCCCCTCTGATTCTAGCTTTGACTTCTTCATTCAGACTTCCCTTCTCCTCAACCACTCCTCCCAGATACTTGAAGCGGTTTACCTGTTCCACTATCTTCCCTTTTATCTCTGTTCTCAGCTTCTTCTGATTTCCTCAATTTTCTGCCATGACTACCATCTTATCTGTGCTTAGTTTCATCGCATGGGCATTCAGTCTTACATTCCATTCTCCTATCCTTTGCTGAAGTTCTAGCTCAGAGTCAGCCTGTAATGCCACATCGTCTGCAAAAAGTAACTTTGTTGATCTGTCCCCTCCAACCTATAGAGACCAGTTGGCATAATGGTTAAGGACTTTGTCTCCCATGCACAAGGTACAAGGTTCAGTCCTGACCTCCAACCAATGCCTGATTGGAGTTTGCACATTCTCCCTGTGATCCTGTAGGGTTTCTCCCACATCCAAAAAACATGCTGAGTGTTTCCATTTCAAACTTAGCAATGTGGGGAGCAGCATATGCTCTACAGGGTGCCCTATAGGGGGCAGACTGTGAAGGCTGCCAGCCTAGCTAGATAGAATTTTGTAGATAATTCTATGTCATTTCTAAATATTAATATAATCCACAGACTTAGTTTACAAATGTAAAGAGAACTATATGTTATGATTAAACTATATGTTGTACTGAGCTTCAAAAATGTAACCACAGTGCACTCTGCTGGAAGAATGTTGATAAGTCAAGCATTGTATGACTGTTTGATCTCAAGATTGGACACGGGGTGTCTGGGCCAGAAAATTCTTTCTATTGTCTTGATTTAAGAGATAATCACTAAGGTTTTACATGGATAGTGTATTTTATTGCTGTAGAGATAATTACTAAGGTTTTACATGGATAGTGTATTTTTTGCTGTGGCTTCCTGCCCAGGTGCAGCTTACTAAAAATGTAAATTTTGAGTTTCTGTTAGCCTGGGAAATAAAGTAGGGATAAAAATGATGTAATGTGAAATGACTCAGCAGTACTGGGTGTTTATCAATTTAAGACTTTCTCAGAGAGAAAGATTTCAGCATTTTGGATTTTGTCTAAAGCTGACAACACTCACCAGCACTTGCTTGGTCTGTAAGTAAGATATTTATTTAGAACAGTGATTTCTCTTAGAGATAGGTAGAAATCTCCAGATTTGTCTAGCTGGTTTCTTTATTTATGTCAGACTATTCTACAGTATTATTTTAAAGCATTTTCCTGTGATTTCTGAACTCTGTAATGTCATTGTGTTAAAGTAATAAGTATTGTCTGTGGTGTTATTATTTATTATTAAAAATTTTTAAACTTTTCAACTGTGGTTGTTTTGTGTAGAAATATTTTAAGCTCTAGAATACTTGCATGCATTTGGTGATACTGTACTAAGCCACTCCAGAATAGCCTTAGCCCTGGGTCACACTTACTATTTGGATAACAGTAATATTACACAGTGTAATTAGTCATCCTTTGGGAGGGGCCTTATTAGTAGCTGATAAGAGTAGTTGGTGGCAGTGGATTACTACCTTATAGCCTGGGCAGAAAAGGGCAGAGCTGGAGAACTTGTGTTAGCCTTCCACAGGAGTGTCTGTGTGTTTGTATATAACTTAAATCTCAAAGTGTGTGTGTGTGTGTGTCAGCCACTTGGGCAGGGACATGAAGCACTGGTTGGACAGAGAGGATACTGGAAGTTTTGGCTTCACTACTTGGCTGGGACCTGGACCCTATAGCTGTGCCAGTTGGGAGTCTTATTGGGGATATGTAGGGAATGGGAGAAACCAGCTCCAGACTGACTGCGATCTCTGTGTGCTCTTAAGGAAAATTGTACTTTACTGTGTGTGTACTAGATCTCCTCCCAATGTGCACACCCCTCACTGGTTCTAGTGGTAAGGATTGAATCTCCTTGATTACTGGGCCAGTGCACTGGCGTCACAAAGACCAACTGCTATGGGCATCTACTGTGGTGCACAGTATCCTCAAGATAGGAGAACACAGATCACAGACTGTATGCTGTGGTGGGGCTAACCACTTGACATTGTAAAATATGGCTGTAGGGAATTTGGCCATGTTGACTCTTCCAGTTACATGCAATTTAAAAATGTAACATAATTTATTTACTGTCTGGTCCTACTGGAGTAAGTATTAGACTTTTGCCATGTACAATCAGAGGGATGCTTGTCAGTATAGCAGTCTCCCCTCTCCTGCTTGCTCAGCATATAGAACTAAGTAGCATGTTAGCATACAAAGACAAAACTCAAATTATCTCCTTTGCATGGTATGACTTTCCTGCAGTACAGGTATCTCTGCTACTGCAACCATACCTTTCTCTGCTCCCCCTATGCAGTGATGCTGCTGACAATGGGAATGTGCCAAGCACCAGATCAACTCATTATCAATATGTAGTAATGATGTGTTTTCACTTTCATGCCTAATCAATGATAATTCTTTATAAATTGTAGTCAGGCATGATGATGGAGTACAGCACTAGAGACATATACCTCATTAATGAGCTTTAACTTGCTGTACTGTGTTGTTATTCAATGTCTGGGGAGTAATACAGTCTTCAGAGTATACATCTGTCTACATCAACAGGGCATGTATTGTATACTATCTGCTTTTATACATCATTCACAAACTCAGAGATTTTCCTTTGTATACTGTCATTCAGCACCACAATTCATGTCTATGAATCACAGTACAGAGTACAGGTATATTCATCACAATGTGCAGAATGATTGTACACATCTGTGCATGTGGCAGATGGCTGCGATCATTTATACATGCTTCAGACTAGCCTTCATCGTTTTTCTTTTTTCAGGAATGTATTTTGCTTCAGCAGAAGGCCATTTTTGTATAACTTAAAGTTGTAAAATCTCCGAGGAGGTTATATTTGGAAAGGGGTGTTGGGGGTGTGAAGCCTATATATGGAGGTGTGGACAGCCTGGCCCTCACTTCACAAGAATTTCAGATTGTATGTATTAATGTTTGCATTTTTATAGAAACAGACTTTGTCTGAAATGTTATTCACTGAATGGCACTTTATCTGTTTTGTGTAAGGTTAGCCCTGATGATTACTGCTTATTTCCTTCTTTTTTACTGGAAGACACAGAAAACATGAATGATAATATTGACATCCCTTTAAGTTGTTATCAGAGATGAGATCCATTTTTGAAAAGGTACTTCTAAACCATTTGCATATCATCTGAACATTTAGGTTCAAGATTTGGTGTAATCTCTGCAAATATAAATGCTAGGTGTACTCATTTGAAAACATGAAAATGATTCCCTACATTTCAGTAATTGTGTGGACACAGTAAACATTTTTTCAAAAATAATATATTTCTGGAACAACAGATATGTAACAAAACAAAGCCAAATTATGTTCATACTAGGGTTGGTGAATCTCTTGAAGAGTTAAATACCTTCTGAGAGTTCAGTACTATTTCAGACAACCCTGTCAGTCTTGATATGTGCCATGAACTACCAAATTTCTGCTAAAAATTCAAAACTGGAAGCAAATGTCACAGATGCTCTGTACTCTCAGTCATTATCATCCAAAAAAGAATGTTCCATCAATAAAGCTGTCTGTTCAGTAAAAAAATCCTTGCAAATCACATCCACTCAGGGACCCGCAGTATTTCATCATGGACCCACCTCATATCACACCACATATCTTGCAGTTAACATCCTTTATTTAGACCTGTGAGATCATTAGGTTAACACTGTGGTTAGTGATGTGAAAGGGTATGTGAACAGACAAGGTTATCTCACACAGGCAGTAAAGTGTTACTGGTTTTCAGCAGCAGACTCACAGCTGTTCTGTGCCCAGGCACTCGTACCTAACTCGTTATGTTTTCTTCACCCTAGTTGTATAGCTCAGCATTCATTTTTCTAACTTTTATATTCTATTTGCACCTCTTGTTTTGGTGTTCCTCTCTAGGGAAGGCTTTCTGATGCTTCTCAGTCTGTTCACTTACTAAGAATATCCTTTGTACTAGAAATGTGTCTTTCATCCAGCTTTAACATTTGAAATATAAAACCCCAGTAAAAAGAGCAACCATTTCAAAGGCATTCAGTACAAAGTTTCCACAGGAAAAAGTAGACATTTTCAACACAATATCTCCATTTATTTTTTTCTTCTTTATTTATTTAAAGGTAACTAGACTGCACCACAAGTGTCCATTGTCATGTCAGTGATGTTATTGTTACAAGATACAAAATAATACGTTACCCATAAGGTAGTAAAACAAGTAATATTGCAAAATACATGCAGAATCTTACATTTATTTATTTTTTTACTTAGCATGCAGATGATATCTATCTATATCCATCTATCTATCTCTCTCTCTCTCTCTCTCTATATATATATATATATATATATAAAAAACAATATAACAACTGGCATAACATTCAAGTTTTACATGTAACAACTGATATATAATATTACATGGAGGAATGAAAAATCTGTAAAATATGCAATGCATTTAAGTTAACTAAGATAAAACTCAAAATATTATTCCTAAATATTACAAATTAAGACTTTGCAATGTTCCTATTATTTTTGAATCCATAGTTTATTTATTAACTAATTGGGGCAAAAAATGTATCATTAGCAGTCAATCCTATGCAAATGAGGGCAATGATACTGAATCACAGATTTCCCCTCAGTGCTAGGTTGCACCCAACCGTGTAGGTGCATTAAGACCACGGTGTAAGTATAAGAGCTAGATGACTTCATAAGGAAGTGTGTCATGCATGCTGTAAGCTTATTGGAGCCCTGTGACCCGTGTTTGCACTTAGCTAAGCACAGCTAAGGCAGGGGGTGTGTCTAAGGCTGTACTGTCTTCCACTAAGAAATACAGAGTGTGATCGTATCCAGGGATTACATGCTGTATAAATGCAAACAGCCGTAATCAGGTGTGTCATAGAGGATGAGGAATTATTTTGCCTAGGGAATCAGCAGACGTCTTTCTAGCTGGAAAATAATGGAGACCACATTTCTGGAAGCCAGCTTTGGCAGACTAATTATCTCATGGCGTTTGCAAAGATGCCCACAGGATTTAAAAGAGAATCACACAAGGGCAAGTGAAAAAAATTAACAGTTTTTCTAGCATATTCTGATGAGACTGACAGCTCGGTAATGTCTAAGACATTGCTTAAGTGTTTACTACAGATTCAAATAGGAGGAAAGCACAATCTTTCCTTATGATACACCCGTTAGGCAATGTAAACACTGTTTAGCAGAAACTGTCCGTAAATGTAGTCCACAGTTCTATCCCACATCATCAACACTTACTGCGTTGAATAAGTCCCTACACCTTTAGCTTCTTCATTGTTCTGCATCATTGCAACAGGTCTTTCATAAAGGGAAATGGTGCTTACCATTTAGCATGATAGCTTTCAAAAACACCTTCAGTGCTCCTGGGTGGATCATAAATAAGAAGAAAGCTACAATTTGATCCTGGCGTATGGCACAGTTAGAGGTGATGGTGATCATGCAATGAACATGGACTAGGCCAAGTCCCAGTTTAAGCGTCAGACACATTTAGAGGACTGCATGACCAAAAAATTGTAAGGTATTATGGTTGCCAGAAGAGGCTCAAAACTAACTGAGTCAAGATCATGGTAAAAAAATCACATTAATATCCAATAGACAGTCATCAAAAGTCATGTTTTTTGTGGGCAGACCTCATGTGTGAGTGCATCTGGTAAGTCAAACTGCATATTCTAAAAGAGAAATAAAAGTCTCAGTAAAGTCATTCTTTTCATTGCAGCCACATGTTCATTAAAGGATTGTTTAATTTTTCCCATGTTGCCATATATATTTTATCTGCTTAAGTTAGCCCACCAGATTTGTGGGTCAGAGGCTTTGTCATCTGCATATATACATATTACCAAATATTGTGTTCAATTTGAAATTTTCTTCCTCTCTAACCTTGTTACAAGACTTCAGCATCTCTAATGTTCAGACAGAAACTTACTTCTTATAAGTTCATAGGTTCATAGGTGTGTACTGGGCTAATGACCACTGGGGCCTTTTTAAGCCTTGCCATGCATCCTAGACAAGTTCTGGTACCTTGGTAGTGTAATTAGAGATTTGGGAGATGAAACATTTACAAGCAGGGGCCCAAGATATGGACCATTTTCAGGCTGCCTGTGTCCATTAGACACTTAAGTTCCAAACCAGGGGTTTATTTCTGGTTCCCTATCTATTTGTCCAAGTTATACTTGAATTGGGTTGGGGAGGAACTCAGCTTTACATGGATGGGGAGCCTAGTACATAGAAGGGATGTTCTGTGGGATACATACCTGTCTCTCCAGTAGATCCTATTTATATCACAGGCAAGGTTTAAGTCTTTAGAATGGACAACTCTGGTGCTGTTTATTTTGCAGATATGCATGAGGTCCATCAGACTGAGGTATGAAGATGCCTTGTATGCCAGGAATAGATCTCCTCCCAAAAGCCTGTAGGAGACAGAATACAAGGATAGGGCTTTGAGGTGGTTTGTAAAGGGCATGTTATCTACATACTGTATTCTTTCAGTGAGGAATCTCTGGGGATATTGCATTTGTTGGATATGCCTGTTTAGGTGCATACCAAAGAGGGCATTTTACTAAATGGCAAGTCTAATGAGTGCTGAACACAGTGTAAAAATGACCTCCTTGGATGTAGATGCCATAACTTTGTTTATAAGTTGCACAGCATAGGATGACATCATCACTACCATAGACACATGATGGTCAAAGGCTAGATTACTGTCTGTCATGTGTCCCCAAGTCATTGAATACTGGACTGACTCTTAGGGGTGTGCTGTCAATATGGTAGTTACCAGGGTGGCTGACTTCACAAAGATTATTATGCATGTCTTGGCATTTAGTTTTATTCCATGGCTCTTATTATTTGCCTATGTCAGCCCTTCCTGGGGATTCTATGACTATCAACTACAAATTTAGTCAGCAAGAGGCCCTTGTCATTGGCCTTGACTTCATACAAGTAGATGCCAAAAAGGAGCTGTCCTGGGATCAATCTGTGAGGAACTTCACTATTGAGTGGCCTCATTGTAGAAGTGGACTCCCTAATTTTAACTTCCTGGGTCTTGTCTGAGAGTGAGCTGGCTATTCACTGGGTGACATAAGGGTTTATACCTATCCTTTTGAGTTTGTTAACAATGCCCAAATGTGGTATTCTGTCAAATGTGGCTAGGACAAGATTGGCATTGTGAAGCATTTTGCCCATGTGCATTGTTTTGATGCCCTTCTCAAAGATGTCCACCAAGTTGAGTAGGCATGACCTGCCCTTAATGAAAGCAAACAGGGTTGTGTCCTATGGCGTTACTGATTATTTTCATAATAATTCTTTGCATGGCTTTGCATATGAGACTAGTGAGACTCATGGATATGTAGTTTCCAGGGTCCAGTAAATGATCCACCTTTGTGCAGAGGGATGATGGTTGTTGTTCTTCATTTGTAAGGAGAAAAGCCTGTTTGTAGGTTATGATTAAATAGTGCTTCCAGAAGACCTGATAGGACATGTTTCATGCTATCTAGAAGACAGCTTGGGGTATTGTTGGCATCAGCTGATTGTGATCTTGGCCTTAGAGAAATCATTGAGGAGCTGTTCCCTAGTGATATTTGGGGGAGTTGTATTTAATGCTATTTTCTGAGAGGGAGACAGGGGTAAAGTTAGAATTTGTCTGCCAGTAGATTTGCTATATCTTCTGTTTCAGTATAGGTGGCTCCATTACAAATGAGCTCTGCACACATTTGTGCATTGCTTTTGAAGTTATGGGCATAACTAAAGAATGTCTTGTAGTTGCCCTTGACCTGGGAGGCCAGATTTACCTCAAATTTAGCTTTGGTAGACTTTAATGTCCTCTAAGTTCTTATTTTAACTTATGAGAATGTTTTCCCTTAGAATGACACCAGAAACTAAGCCAGTTATTAAAGTCAGTTTTCTTCTGTTCATATTGAGGCATCATCATTTGAGAAGGTAGAATGCTGCTCCATGCTGGGCTCATATCAGCCTGGGACACATAGTCCAAGAGCTGCATAATGCTTCTCTTCACATAGTCCAGGGACGTACAGCTCATGTCATTTGCACCCACTTGGACTATGACTGAGTCATACTGGTACTTATGGTCCAATGACCTGAGTGCATATCTAATTTGGTGGATCCTGATCCCTGATAACCAACTGACCATGACTTTCTCCTTACTCAGTCTGTTTAGCGGGGCATGGTGTGTCTTACAATGGGTCTCCAATGACCAAAATATCAGATGGTATAGTTCATAGGTTCATAGGTTCATAGGTTGGTACTAGGCTATTAGCCCTAGGGCCTATGCAAGCCTAGCCATAACTATTCCCAATGCCCTGAATATTTCTTCCCACAATATTTACTTCTCTGGGCCCCTGTCTAGCAGGGCGACTGACATGATCCCCGGGGTGAATTTCTTATCTCCCATCCAATCATCAAGGTACCTTTTGTAGAGGGTCAATGAGGCGCTCTGCTTGACATGTATGGGCAGTCTATTCCAGAGTATGGGGAGTCTCTGGGTCAGGAACCTATCCTTCCAGCATGTTTTGTTCATTGTGATTACAAGGTTTAGATTCCTGGAGCATGTGGCTCTGAGGAATTGGGATTTCTTTAAGTAGAGCATGTCCAACAGCTCAGGGTTTGGTCTTGTATGTTAAGCAGAGATTGCCTCTGAGTAGATGATATGCCACAGAGTATAACTGGAGTTTTTTTAGATGGTCAGCATATGGCATCTGCTTTAGGCCTGTGATTCTTTTAGTGAGGTATTTCTGTGGCCTTTCCAGTTGTTGCAGATGTCTTGTGAGGTACATACCAAACGGGGCATTATACTCTATAATGGGTCTAATGAGGGATGAGTACAGTGGGACAATGACCTCCTTTTTTCTGGATGAAAAGCCCTTAGTGATGAGGTGTGCCACATAGAAGGATTTCCTGACTGTTGTGGCAATGTGGTTATCGAAAGTGAGACCACTGTCCACCTGTGTCCCTAAGTCTCTCATCACACTTTTGATGTTTAGCGTCCTGCCATCTATGTGGTAATTCATGGGTACATGTTTTTTTCCAAAGGGGATAACTACACATTTCTTGGCATTAAGCTTGAGCCCATGGCTCTGGCACCAGGCATCTGTTTCTGTAAGGCCTTTTTGTAGAATATCCACATCATTTGGGGATTCAATAATGGCTCCCAGTTTGCAGTCATCTGCAAACTTTGTTAGCCAGAGTCCCTTAGTATTTGCCTGTACTTCAGAGAAGTAGATGCCAAACAAGAGTGGTCCCAGGACTGAACCCCGAGGTACTCCACTTGTCACTTGTCTGGAGCTGGATTTAGAGTCAGCTACTTTTACAGTCTGGGTTCTATCAGTAAGCCAGTTGGCAACCCATTGAGTGACATAAGGATTTATGCCTAGCTTAGTAAGTTTATCTATGATTCCAGAGTGGGGGATGGTGTCGAAGGCCTTGGCGAGGTCCAGATAGGCTGTGTGGACCACCTTACCCTCGTCCACAGCTCTGGAGACTGATTCGAAGAAGTCAATCAGATTCAGGAGACAAGATCGGCCCTTCACAAACCCAAACTGGGTGGGGTCCAGTGTTTGAAGGTTGCCAATGTCTTTGTTTATAAGTTCCATGATAATGCGTTCCATGCCCTTGCAGATCAGGCTTGTCAGACTGATGGGACGGTAGTTCCCAGGATCCAAGGCGGATCCTCCCTTGTGGAGCAGGATAACTGTAGCTGTGCGACACTCAGTGGGCACGAAGCCTGATGTGAGGCTATGATTAAACATGACACTTAGGTGAGGTGCCAGTTCATTTTGTACTTCATATAGTACACAGCCTGGGATGTCATCTGGTCCCATGGATGCTGTATTCTTAGCTTTGGAGAGTGCGGTTTCTACCTGTGTGGCCGTGATTATTGGAATTTGGCAATCTTTTGGTATTGAGATGGGCCATTTATGGGGTGAGAGGGGGTGAAGTTGGCACTAAATTGATCTGCCAGGATATTGGCAATATCCTTGGGATCAGTATATTTAATGCCATTCTGTTGTAGCTCAGAGCAGATCTGAGCATTGCCATTTAGATTCTTGACATAACTATAGAATGCCTTGTGGTTGTCTTTGGAATCTTTGGCAATTTTATTTTTGTAACTAGCTTTTGAGGATTTTATGAGGGATCTCAGCTTCTTACTGAGGCTGGTGAGGGAGTTTTTTGCATCCTGGGATTTTCCTCTTTTCTGCAACAGTTTCTTCCTTCTGTTGTATAGTTTGTTTATAGCAGGTGACCACCAGATTGGCTTCCTTTTTTTGGAGAAGAGCATATTGGTTCTATTTGGGATGGCACGATTCATGCACGAGTGGATGTGCTCGTACAGTGCCTTAGTGTAGGATTCTGCAGTCGAACTTCCAGATCCCGTCTGCATGGGTGTTGTGAAGTTTGTCACTTCTGACTTCAGTAGCATGAAGTTGGCTTTGGAGAAGTTTTTTAAGAAGGTTTCCTTACTGGGGATGGGGGTGGGATGTGGATGCCAAAGGTGATTTGCTTATGTTCAGACCTGACCAATGAGGGGGTGACCACTGGTGTGGAGCATCTATCTCCCATGCTGGTAATGACCAGGTCTGGGTGTTAAATAAAATCAAGAATTCAATACACAGGAGGTTCAGATTCAAAAGTTTACTAGTGTACACCAGGAGGCAAAAAACGTACAAGTACAGAATTTTGTCTGACATGAAACAGGAAGCACACAATTTTATATAAGTTTAACATTTAAGCTATGCCCACCTTACTGACGTGATATGTCACAGGGCATCTACATCACTTTAGCTTACAGTTCTTCATTCATTAAATCTGCTGATGCTGTATATTTCAAAAAACTTTTCCTCTAGATACAATACGGCCTTGCTATCCAGCTGGTCAGTCATAATGTCTTTCTGTAAAGTTACTTGTTCAAGGTTTCATATCAGTTCGAATACAATAGCAGCTTCAGTCTTTTAATACACGTCTTTGTTCTCTATTACACTTTCTCACACAGCTGCGTGCTATCTTAGTAACACATATACAAGGCCAAATTATTCCAACAGGAAAGAGCAGAAGATTTCATTATTTCACACACTTAATTTCCTGACCCAGCAGATAATCACGTATGAAAAGCATAAACATTAAAACTTGCTAAGCTAGCATTCTGCCTGGGTCAGAGATCAGCTTTGCTTTAAGCCACACTGCAGTTTCAAAACTACTTCACATTTAGACATGAATTAATTTTACTACTATATGATTAATAGAATAAAATGCATTATATACTACTTTGCTTTTAAACTAGCATTTCTCATGTATTCAAATACACATTTTTCTAACATTTTCCCCCCATTAATACTTTTTATTCTATTTTGAAGTATGCATAGTGTCATTTCATCTCCTAGCCTTTTCCACTTAGGATTTTCAGCTAGGTGAGTCATTTAATCTATACTTTAGAAAAAGCATCATCTGAGATCAATCTTTCAATCTCAATATCTTGGTAAAAAGTTTCAGTAACAGATACATCAACAAAATCTTGGATTAGTCTTTTCATGCAGGGAATCCCACAACAAACACATACTCCTATTAGGAGTATACCCACACAAATGGCAATCAGAATATTCATTAGGATGGAACCCCACCCCCCAAATAGATTCTGGAAAAAGTCCGTCAGTGGGTTTGGGCCTGGTTCAGTCATGGCTGATACTTGCTGAATTACCTCTAGGTGGTTATTAATCTCATGACGATTGTCGGGAATATAAGCACAGCATTCTTCTTTGATAAGTGCGCACGTACCACCTCTCGCCGCTAGGGTGAAGTCAAGAGCCATCCGATTTTGTAGCACAACAGTTCTCATTACATTCAGTTCATCAGTCACCAGTTCTAGGGCAGAAAAAGTTGCATTACTCATTACTTCGAGAAGTTTCGACAACTTCCTCAGCTCCCAGATCGATTTGACTGCTCCATAGGCTGGGAATATTCCTGCCCAGGATATAACACTGTCACTCAAGTCCATATGAGTCAATTCGCTTTTGTCTTTTACTGAATTGTGGTCTTTCCAGCCAGCTTCGATCTTTCCAACTGGATTCACAGGTTTTTTAACTGGACCTTCGGATTTTTGGGCTGTTTCTCTTACGTTTTGTATCTTACCTAAAGGTAATTCTGCAGTATGTCTTACTGCCGGAACCAAGTAACCCAAAAAACAACTGCCGGACCAATTCTCAGGTAACCATTTATATGCTTTTTTCCCACAAATAAAATAACAGTTTTCTACTTTAGTACTAATGCGCATCAGCCCTGCATGAAACATTTTCTGATCTATAACTGACAATTGTTTAAACAAAACTGGATTTTTTTGAATGTCACTCATAGCTGTTTTCAATGAGTTTAAATACGAGTCATAATTAGTATTGCAAAAAGTATTGCCATTACTATTCTTAATATAACATTGGTAAGATATGGTTATATTACAATTGCTCCAGCCCACCTGGAGAGTGTCATTTTTGAAAAAACATACAATTCCTTTTTGTGTGACAGGTAAAAATAAAGCTATCTTGTCCTGTGATCTCACAGTTCCTGTATCGAAAAGTAAATTCTCCCAAGTCTCATTTATCCCCAAAGGGACAGCGGACATTATCAGTCCTCCATATGCTGTCGGTATATCTGTACAAACCCAGCAATTTGAAATGTTCATAGTCTCTGCATATACACGTTTCATGGCTAGGTATGTGTTAAAATTTGGATGCCAGTCTATAGACGTTTCATCACGCCTTCCCACTTTCACTTGTGTGGTTGTGTGTAGGATGAACCACAGCAAGAGGAAAATTGTCACAATTACAGTTAATAAATGTACACTCAACAAAATGATTATGCAACATCTCTGGGGTTGATCTAAACTTCTATTCACTTTGTTTTTGGCCATCTCGGTCTGGTTGTGTATCAGTCACAAAGTTTTTATCAAGTTGAAAGTTCATTACCGGTTTACAATGCGTCAAATGAACCCAGGACGTCCTCTCGGCCACTCTAACTGCAGTAGGAGTTGCCAACAGAACCTGGTACGGTCCCTCCCACTTTGGACTCACCCAATTCTTCCTTTTCATCACTTTCAGCCAGATCCACGACCCTGGGGCCAAGACTGCTTCCACCGGTCTGGTCTGTTCCTTATCTGAAAAAGAGTTAAACTGCAAAACAGATTTATTTGTTAACAGTTTCCTCATATAACTAGCTAATGAACTGTCAGCCTCTTGCTCTGCAGGCATGAGAGCTTTCCACTGAGGCACATAATATGCTCTCCCAAAAACCATTTCAAAGGGAGTCAAACCCTTTACATTTGGAACCGTTCTCATTCTCAGTAGTGCTAAAGGCAGACAGTATATCCAGTTCTTTTGGGTTTCCTCAACTAGTTTCCTTAGCTTATTTTTCAGGGTACCATTGTACCTTTCCACCAGTCCTGCTGACTGTGGGTGGTAAGCACAATGGTTCTTTAAGGAGATACCAAAAAATCTCCCAAGCTGGTGAATCGTCTGATTCACAAAATGTGTGCCATTGTCACTATAAATCCTTTCCGGAATGCCAAATCTAGGGATTACTTCTTTTATCAGGGCTTTTGCCACTGTTGCTGCATCCGGGTTTTTGGTTGGAAAAGCTTCTAGCCATTTAGAAAACATGTCTGCAATAACTAAACAAAACTTTTTCCCTTCACATTTATTCAATTCTATGAAATCCATACAAATAGTATGGAACGGGTATGGTGGTATAGGAAAACTTCCTTGCTTGGTTTTAAATGCCCCTTGTGCATGATGCTTGTTACAAGTATGACAAGCTGCACAAAATTTTTTTGTGTAATTTGTGTATCCATATGTTTGGAATATTCGATTTACTAACTGTACCATCTCCCCTGTTGAGACATGGCACTGCCCATGGCTCAACAAAGCTGCATATCTAAATAAATTAGACGGCAATATCGGTTTTCTTTCTTTGGAAATGTACAGTCCATTCTCAAGAATTGCACCTCGTTTTACCAATTTATGTTTTTCTGCTTTTGTAGTAAGCATCTGCATTGTTTTTAACATGTCTAAATCTAAAATCTCAGAGGGTTGTAATTCCTCATTTAAAAGTACAGTTTCTGAGTCTGAGGCTGCTTGCTTTGCAGCTACATCAGCTCGTGCATTGCCTTTCGAAATCTTATCCTGTTGTTTTGTATGAGCTACACATTTACAAATAGCTACTTTGGTAGGTAACTGAATAGATTCTAATAACTCCAAAATAAATTGTGCATGATTAATAGGTTTTCCACTAGATGTTATCATTCCTCTATTTTTCCATTGTTGTGCAAATACATGTACTGTAGAAAAAGCATACTGACTATCAGTATATATGTTCACACTCTTATTTTTTGCTAAAGTACATGCCCTCGTCAAAGCTATCAATTCTGCTGCTTGTGCAGATAAGTTGTGTGGTAAGGATTGAGCTTCTAAAATTTCAGTGTCTGTAACTACTGCATACCCCACCAGATTCTTCCCTGTAGGACCCCTTCTGCATGACCCATCCACGTAATATGTCACCTCGGCATTGTCCATGGGCATATCTGTAAGATCTTGTCTAGGTAAAGCAAACTGTTCAATTTCCTGCAGGCAGCTGTGTGGTGTGCCCTCCGCAGGAGTTGGAAGTAATGTCGTTCAATTGTCATATGAGGTTGGCTCAGCAGTATTGTCATACATGAAAGATGTCTAGCAGGAGAAAGGTATGCCACTTTCTCTTGCAGTAATATTATTGCAACTGCATGAGGCACTCTCAATGTGAGAGGGTGGAATAACACCACTGAGGCCGAAGCCTGTACTGCCATTGCGGCTGCAACTACTGCTTGTACACAGTGAGGCAAAGATCGCGCCACTGGGTCTAACTGTGATGAATAGTAGGCTATGGGGCATTGCTTGTCCCCATGTTGTTGCGTCAATACTGACGTCATATATCCTTGCTTACAATCTACGGTCTGAAAAAAACGTTTGTGATAATTTGGAAGTCCTAAAACTAACGAAGAAGCTATCAACTGCTTCAACCTGCAGAAAGCCGTTTCTGCTTCGGGTGTCCATTGTAAGATATCTTGTGCTGCCATTGGTGTCTTATATATCAAGTCAGTCAGTGGAGCAGATTCCAAAGCATAATTTGGTATCCAGCTCCAACAAAAATTAGTTGTACCTAAGAAAGACATAATTTCTTTCTTGGTTGTTGGTTTGGGTGCTTGCAAAATTGCTGTTTTTCTTTCCTCATCTAGTATTCTACCTTCATTGGATATTACATATCCTAGGTATCTAACTTGTTTTTTCCAAAGTTGTAACTTACTTTTGTTTACTTTGTGTCCTTGTGTTGCCAAAAATTTCAATAATGCTACAGTATCCTCCCTGCACTGTTGCTGGGTGGGGGCTGCTAGCAAGATGTCATCTACATAAAGTAGAATTTGACTACCTCCCAGTGGGGTAAACCCTGCTAGGTTGCTAGCCATTTCTTGTGCAAATATTGTCGGGCTCTCACAATATCCCTGTGGTAGTCGAGTATACGTATACCTTTTACCCTGAAATGTAAATGCAAACCAATATTGACTATCAGGATGTATAGGTATTGAAAAGAAAGCATTGCTAATATCTACCACAGAGAAATACTTCTGTTGTGGTTCTAAATCGTTTAACAAGGTATGTGGGTCTGGCACCGTAGGTGCTCTAGGTATTACTGCATTGTTTACAGCTTGTAAATCTTGTACCATCCGCCATTCCCCGTTTGCTTTTTTAACAGGAAATAGGGGTGTATTACATGGTGAATCAGGAGATTCTACCAGTACTCCTTCTTTGAGTAATGCTGCTATTATAGGCTTAATTCCTATTTCTGCATCCTTTCTCAAAGGGTATTGTCTTTTCTGTGGTCTAAAAGCTGACTTTGGGGTAATTGTAACTGGTCCTGCTATTCGAATAAGTCCTACATCTGACTTGCCTGTTGACCAAAGAGTTGTTGGAATTTCACATAAGGCCTTTTCTTCTTCTTCTTCTAATAAAAATGCTAATCAGCTGTCCTCGCTAGATTGCAAGTGTACAGCTGGATGTGTCTGTGTCAACCAATTCAGTTTTTGTTTTTGTATCCCTTGTTCTGATAGTTCTAAATCAGTTTGTTTCTCCCATCTTGTTACTTTTTCTCCTAAATCTGCCCATTTGACACTTTTCTTTGTCAAGCTGACATGTGGTAACCGATTTGATCTATACAATGCAAGGAATTCTTGAGGTAATGAACAGCTAACTACACTGTTCCCTCAGTATCCCAGTACAAAGTACGCAAAACCAATCTAGTTGCACGATTTCTAAACAATTCTTGCTCATACTCTCTATCAGGTCCTGGTGTAGTACAGTAGTACAGAGTACAGTGTAACAAATGCTGTCGATCAGTGTCAAGGGAGGGGGCTTTACTGATGGCTACGTTCATCAGTTCCTCGGTTACTGCCCCTGGACCAGTCGTGACTAGGTCCTGGCTGTACCAGTAAAAAGTTTCACCCTCCGGTCGCACTACAAAGGTATCCATTTGTCTCTGTGCCTCCATACGTTTTACAGTTGGAACTACTGCTATGCCAAATATCTGCACAAGGTCCCTGCCCAATAGGTTTACTGGACACTTTGCAGAAACAACTATTTTACTTTTCTGGGTCATACCTGAAACAGGGTCAGTTATTGCTATATCATGGGAAAGTGGTTCCCTGTATAGCTGTCCATTTGTGGCTTTTACTAGTATATAATCAGGTGATTCGGAATGTTCTGGTAACTTGGAGGGGTGTATCAAAGTCTGTGACGCTCCTGAGTCACACAGGAATTTGACTTCCCTTCCCTCCACCAGAAGTGTAACTTCTGGTTTCGTATCTGCTAAGTAGAGCTCTAAGCTCAATAATGCTAAGTCCAAAATTTCACTTTCTTCATCCTCCATATCTACTTGTACTTCCTCAACTCTCTCTATCACATTTACATTTGCTTTTTGTTTATTTACTTTCCCTGATGATTTCTGACTTTCACATGATGTATCCTCACTATCATATAGTCAGTCCTCATCTCCCTTATCTTCTGTAATTACCTTTTTGTTTTGCCTACAATCCCTTGCTAGATGTCCCTTCTTCCCGCACTTGAAGCATTCACCTCTCTTTTTCCTTTCTTCAAAATCTGCTGATCATTTGTCAGACTGTTTGTTTCCCTGGGTATTTTTCTTGCCCTTTTTACCTGACTGTAATACAAATACTTCAGCTCCGTCTTCAGCAGTGAAGACTTGCACCTTCTTTTTCTTTTTACTATTAAAATGTCTTTCAGCATGTCTAGCGTATTCGAGTAAGGCTTGTAGCCTCCCTGTTCGATGGTCTATCATATGCTTCGTAATGAAGCTACTAATAGGTGCAATGCAACCTTTCAAAAATGCATTTTTCAATTGTTGTTCATATGGGGAATCATTTGTTTGGTTCTCAGGAACCGACATACCGCTATAATTATTAAAACATTCTAATAATCTAGCATAATATCCATCTATTGTCTCATTTTCCTGTTGTATGCATTGATTAATGCAAGTCCAGTCTGTTCTGGGTTTCCATTTCTCAGAGATTCGGTCTGTCAGACCTTTCACTCTGTTGTCTAACTCTGCGTCACTATGTGGGAGTGGTCTAAGTTCTGCATTACGAGGATTCCAGGTGCCACAAATCATGTGCCAATCTGGACCTATAATTTGTCTTACTACTTTTTTCTACTTCTTCCCCATTCAAGTGGTAACTCAACCTCATGCCTTGCAAATCTTCTAAAAATTTCGTAAAATTAACTTTCGGATGGGGGATTCCCTCAGTAGCCTTCCGGATGTCCTCTGGTGTCCATGGTCTATATACTAAGAGTGTTGGGTCCTGCCCTTCCTGTCCTGCCTGAGGATTTGGAACTTCTATAAGTGGGCATATTTCTTCCTCACTCTCGTCCTGTAGATTTCTCTCTATTTGGTATGTTTCTGTGTCCCTATGTGTTTTACGTGTTCGGGACCTAGTTTCAATTGGATCTCTAACAAATGGTTGTGGTCTTGCTGAAACTTCAGGATAACGCGGAGGCGGACCAGCCTGTCCACTCGCTTCATATCCTGAAAAGGGTAAGGGAGGGGGCAAGGGAGGAGGAGCTGTCGCTATTACCAAGTTATTATCCTCTTTGTCTAAAAATAATGTTTTTGAATTTTTAAGCTTCTGTTCTCTACGATTTGCTTCCTCAATCCACCTATGTGCTTGAGGAATGCCTAGTTGGCGTTGCTTTTTTGCCTGACCTCCCGCATCAGATTTAAGCTGTTTAAGGAGCTTAACTGGTGAAGTTTTATCTAGTTTACCATTGAATTCATATTTATTAACCCATTTCGTATAATACCTAACATTATCAAAACGTTGTAATTGCATGTATTTTGCGTCTTCGGTTAGGGGCGGATCTCGCGAGGTTTTGGTGCACTGATTACCCATGTCAAAGAAAATGTTACGTAACCCTTTTTTATCACGTGATATCAAGTTCTCAGTTCCTGTTTACAGTTTATCTAGAATAACTGCCTACCTTATTCTGTTACCCTGATCTATGACCAAATATACAGTACTTCCTTTTGTCCCTGATCTGCAAAACAAATCTTGACAACAATATACTGTAACCTAGTCCCTGATCTAAAACAGAAAAAAGGCAAATTCTTCCTACCTGAGCCTCCGGTATTGAACTGTTCAAGTTCCACGTTTCAGCCACAGATCAGAAAGTGGCCAGCCTCTTTACACACGACAATTCAGTCGGAGGTCTTTTCACTCAAGAAGAACCATTTCGGTAACTTCTCCTGCGCAGTATTCGACCACCGATACGCTCTGATCTGCAGCTTACCAAGGGAATTACGTCTGCGAAGGACCAAACTGTTAAATAAAATCAAGAATTCAATACACAGGAGGTTCAGATTCAAAAGTTTACTAGTGTACACCAGGAGGCAAAAAACGTACAAGTACAGAATTTTGTCTGACATGAAACAGGAAGCACACAATTTTATATAGGTTTAACATTTAAGCTATGCCCACCTTACCGATGTGATATGTCACAGGGCATCTACATCACTTTAGCTTACAGTTCTTCATTCATTAAATCTGCTGATGCTGTATATTTCAAAAAACTTTTCCTCTAGATACAATACGGCCTTGCTATCCAGCTGGTCAGTCATAATGTCTTTCTGTAAAGTTACTTGTTCAAGGTTTCATATCAGTTCGAATACAATAGCAGCTTCAGTCTTTTAATACATGTCTTTGTTCTCTATTACACTTTCTCACACAGCTGCGTGCTATCTTAGTAACACATATACAAGGCCAAATTATTCCAACAGGAAAGAGCAGAAGATTTCATTATTTCACACACTTAATTTCCTGACCCAGCAGATAATCACTTATGAAAAGCATAAACATTAAAACTTGTTAAGCTAGCATTCTGCCAGGGTCAGAGATCAGCTTTGCTTTAAGCCACACTGCAGTTTCAAAACTACTTCACATTTAGACATGAATTAATTTTACTACTATATGATTAATAGAATAAAATGCATTATATACTACTTTGCTTTTAAACTAGCATTTCTCATGTATTCAAATACACATTTTTCTAACACTAGGATATTGGCTCCCCTGGTGGGACAATGGATTAGTTGATCCAGGGCATTGGAATATATGAATTCCATGAACCATTGGGAAAAGGAGTTGGTACCCGAGTAGTTTTCCCAATTAATGGCAGGGTAGTTGAAATCACCCAGTATTAGGGTGTTTGGTTGTATCTTAATATTTTCCAGTATGTTTAGAAAGGTGTAGTGAGAATCTTGGGGCATGGTGAGGGATCTGTAGCAAGCTACAGTTTGGATTGCAGTCTTACCTAGTGTTAGTTGCACCTGGAGAATTTCAGATGCATTGTGTTGGGCAACTAGCCTGGAGGTGTGAATATCCTTGGTGAATATGGACACTCCTCCACCTTTAGTGTTTCGGTCTTGGTTTTGTGGCCGAAAAGTGTGGTAAGAATTGTAGCCTGGTATTGCAGGGGTGCTCTCTGGAGCCTTGAACCAGGTCTCAGTTACTGCACAGATATTAATATTCTCCATTTTTAGGAGTGCCTCGAGAGAGTGCATTTTGAGGTTTAGACTTGTAGCATTGAGTAGCATTACCTTCAGATTTTACATGCTTGTATCTGTTACGGTGGTGGTTTTATCCTTTGAACTTTGCCTAAAAAAGGCACTATAGGGGTGGCAAGAGCTTTAGCCAGCAACCTGAATCCCAGGGGTGACAGTTGCAGACCATCTCTGGCAAAGCATTGTGGTTTGTCGATCATGTCTTCCCAGGCAGACAAATACTGGATCTCCTTTGAATGACACCAGAAGCTTAGCGAATTGTTGAAGTCAATCATTTTGTCCTTATACTGTAGTATCATTCTGGTCGAAGGCAGGATGCTACTCAGGGCTAGGGTCATACCTGCCTGGGTCACATGATCCAAGAGCTCTTCCATGTCTCTTTTCATGTAGTCCAGGGAGGTACGTCTCAAGTCATTCACTCCAGCATGGACAATGACAGAGTCGTATTTGTACTTGTTGTGGAGTGACTTGAGTGCATGCGTTATGTGGCGGATCCTGGCACCTGACAGGCAGCTGACTGTAATTTTCTGCTTGTTCAGCCTGGTGAGTGTGACATCAGTGTGCCTGACTATAGAGTCACCTATGACTAAAGTGTTGGGTACAGTGTCTTGCCTTAGGGGCTGTTGTTGGGTGGCACACTGGTATTGTGAGCTATGTGTCTCTTTGGTTGTGACTGGTGTTTGTTTGCGTTTCGGCTTTGAAGGTCCTTGCTTGGGCAGGTTAATGTTAAGGGCCTCCGCATATGTGGGTTTAGTGTTGCTATGTGTGGGTGTTGATGGTGTGGGTTTTGAAGGGTTATGAGTTGCTTGAGGTGTAATGCAGGTGTTAACCTTATCCTCTTGACTGTCTAGCACAATCTTGGCTGGAGAGATCTTAGCTTCCAGTTTGGCTATGTAAGTGCATCTCTCACAGGTTGTAGTGTTGGGTGGTAGGAGGAGAGGATTGTCTGTGTATATGAGGCAGTTGCCACACTGCCCCAGTATGCCCAGATTCACCAGGTAGACAGGAGAAATCACTGGAAGCTGACCCTTGGACATGCCTGTTTAGGTGCTTTTTTGTAAAGTTTAAGAGCTGTTTTCTCTTAAAACCTTTGCAAGGTACTCTGCAATTATAGGCTATTTAGTGCCTATGATTAATTTCTCCTTATTGACAAGGAGAGCTGAGTGCTTGAATCAGTTTCAGGCTTCCTAATGCATTCCAGCAGGATCTAGAGCAAGTGCTAGTCACAGGGGTTCAGATTTTAGTGCTACTACTGAGAAACCAGCTAGTTCTTATGGAAAATTTGAAGTGCAGACTTTCTGGCATCTGGAATAGTTTAACTGTAGCCTCACAGTGCTGCACGATGTGAAAAATGTGCAAACATGCGTTTTTAAGCCAGAAAATTGAAAGGGATAGAAATCAGCACAAAAAAGGCTAATAAAATTAAAATTTCAGAGCTGGAAACCACTCCTCTAGTGTTAGATAGGCAGTACAATACTCACCAGTCCCACTGGTAAGCAGTAGGACTTCCCACTTCCACAGCAAGGTCTGGATTGCTCTGAGCACAGAAAATAAAGTCCTGAGACAAGCAAAGCCTGGGATATGGACTGGCTAGAAAAGGTGGAAAATGAGCAAACAAGATAGTATTTTTTTTGTTGAAACAGGCTAAACAATGCAATAATACAGTAAATAAACACAGAAAAGGCTAGCACACTTGAGTGTGTAGTCCTAAACAGTATATGCAATTAAAACTCTACAAAATTAGCAATTTAAAACTTTTTAAATGAAACAAGGCAAGTGCACAACTGAAAAATGATTTAAGAGGCAGTAACACAGCAGAATAAGTAGCTAGTCTACATATACAGATAAGTCTATATATACAGAAAAGCAGCTAAACACACAAACACTTCAGATACAGTGCAGCCTAGAGCACTTGAGTTGTAGCAATATTAAGGCAATTACCATTATAATAAATGCTCTAAAATATACTCTATCTTTCCAAAATGTTTGAGAAGCACAGTCAGCACCAAGGAGATTCAGGCAGAAATTTTTTTTTGAAAGGGAAAAAGGAGAAACAGAAGGCCTTATCAAATGTTCTCTCTGTATTAGGTAGAATGAGCTAATGACACTAGACTGGGAGGAGTGTCCCAGATCAGATTTACAGTACTGCAAAGCCACCAAGTATAACAGCAAGACACCAACAGGGAGGGAGAGTGGGGACAACAATACTAAAGCTATTATCCTACAGAGAGTAAGCACTACAGAAATCCACAAAATGAAAGTTTTTAAACAGATAAAGGAGCAATGAGACTCTACAGAATGTTTTTAACTGCAAACAAATCAGTTACCCATGCAGATTAGTTAATAGCAATAAAAATACACTCAAAAACTGTGCAGCAGGCAATAAAAAGTGCTATATATAAATTGCTAGAAACAATAATCTGTATAAATAATTGAAAAAAACAGGATACTTGTATATCTCAGCTAACAGTTGTAGTCAACACCTCTCCTCCACTCTGCTCAGTGTGTATAGACAGAAACCCTCTCAAAGTGGCTTGTCTTATAGGATTAAAAGTAAAGGCTCCATGAGGTGTGGCTCTGTGTGTTGATGTGGGTGCTGTTTTGAAAGAGAGCATCTGGGGATGCTGAGGGCATTTGTTATTTGTGCTTAGTCTAAGAGGTCTTTGGGATTTAGGAAGGTTACATTTAAGTGCCTTAGGCATATGTATGTCTATGTGTCTGCTTTGTAGTGTGTGTGTGTGTGTGTGTGTGTGTGTGTGTGTGTGTGTGTGTGTGTGTGTGTGTGTGTGTGTGACGAGTGCAGTGTGTGTACTACTGACAAATTTATTGACAATGTGATGTCATATGCTAAAGTTTATTTAATTGGGGAAATTCAATGGTTCTGCATCTGATGAAGTCCTTATAACAGGATGAAAATGCATTGTCTGTTGCAGCATTAATGGTTTATTTGTTTTTTTCAATAAATTTCTGTGTGGATTTCTAACCTCAGCATTTTTTCACTGGCTCCTCCATCATGCAAATTCTACTTGTTTTTTTTTTTTTTTGGTGGACAGTGACTTTATTCACACCCTGTTACCTCAGTTCTGATTTTGAGATTGTGTAAATATTTCTCTCACATTCCTTATCAGTTTGAGAGAAGTAGCTAGTTGTCAGTGAACATGAGGCAATTGTAATATTGCTTCAGGATGTCCATAGCCACCAAGCCAGCTGTGGAGATAGTGGGAAAGTTCATATCTATGGCAACAGACACAATGTTAGTGAGACTATAGAGTAAAGTCAGAGGTATCTGGTTTGCAATTCTGAAGTCATTGCTTGCCAGTGTATAAATTAATTCCCCTGTTTACAGTTAGGTATTGTAGAAATTGTAAGGGTACTTTTACTGGGAAAATGCCATGTCAGGTTGTCTGTGTCTATACAAGGCACTGCCAAACACTTGAGGAAAACTACTGTAGTAGACCCTGATGATTTATGGATGACCTATTTAGAGAGATACTCCGAAGTAGATGGGTAGTAGATAAGCAGTATGTATTGAAAAGAATTAGCTTTGTCAAGAATGATGAATAGTGAGGATTCGCCTAATTGTCTGCTAATAGTGCTGTCTCACCACAGCTGGTATTCAAAGTCCCTTTCCTTCTTTTCTCATCAGAAGCAAAATAGTAGCACTAATCCCAAGAATAGAAGCAAGCCACAGGCTCTTTGGTGCTTAGCAGTCTCATGCCAGATGATGCAGGGGTGTGTAGGCTTTTTTCAGCCTTCTTCTGGTAGATGCCTTGATTAGAAACCACACCAATCACAAATGTCTGACACAGACACTCACTGCTTAATTAGAGACAGTCAGGAGTAAATGACTCGGTGCTCCTCTCACCAGGAACAGAACAGTAGCACAAATTCCAAGCTGCTCCTATTAAGTAATTATCAGGTTTTCTGGGGATCTGTAGTCTCCAGGAAATAATATCCAATGCTCCTTCTCTAACCAGGAGAAAAACAGAAGCACTAATCCCAAGATGACTACTGAGAAGTGGAATGTGGGCTCTTCAATGACAAGTGGTCCTGGATCAGATGTTGCAGATTTTAAAGGAAAGATGTGAAGAAAATGTTACTATCATAATAATTGCAGTGTACACTACTCAGTTAAGAAGGTATGAAAGAGAGGGTAACACAACCTTTTTTTAAGAACAAGATGAATTGGATGGAGGTGTGGCACTCTGTATTCTGGCTTTAAGGCAGAGTTTCAGTGAGTGGGAGGGCAAATAAGTTAAATAGCTTAAAGTGTGAGTGATTTCACAAAATGATAATTTTATGCTAACTGACAATAGCCAATAAAAGTGGAAAGGGAAGGAATTATGTGTTCAAATTAACATATAGGACAGGCAACTATAGAGACAATAAGTTTAAGAATACAATGTCACCACAGTGGGAAGGTGGGGAAATCCAATTTCTGTGTGACTCACAAGACACAGTTTTGGTTTCTTTCCTGGTTTAAATGTACAATAGGAAAATAAAATGCAATTAAAAACACAGTGTAATGAAAATACACCACAATATACCAAATAGAAGAAAGCAATAAAGCAACAAAATACAAGAAAGCAATGAAAGGGAAAACAAAGTAACCTTTCCCTCACAGCAGAATATAGCACAGTCAGAGTGAGCTTTTCCAGTAAAGACTGGACATCTTTTATTTCATCCCTTAAGTCCAAGGTTTACTTCCTAACCCCTCCCTCAGTTCACAGCTCATTAACCTTAGGTGACCTGTTATAATTTCTGTGTGACTCACAAAGGCCACAGCTGTGGTTTCTTTTCCTTCACATTATATCAAAAACACCACATGCTCAAAGGAAACTGAAATATAATCTCTTTAAAATTTGCAGAGCAGTCCAGTCCTCCTACCTGTTCAATATAAACAGATAAACAAATAAATAAGTCTTGCACACTGAGTTCCACACCAATTCCACATTTGGCTTGTGCCTATCACAAGGAGTGTATCATGAAATGTCAACTGCATCTTCAGCTGGCCTACACACACACACACACACACACACACACACACACACACACACACACACACACACACACAGTGTTAACAACTGCACCCATAGTTGTGTACACAACTGGTCTTAATGCTAATAATTACAAAGACACTTCTATGCATGTCTTGAGTCTGCATTCCATGGCCTACCACCACTACCGGTATCTCTAGTTCTGGTCACAGATGTTAACAGAGATAGATTTTTCCTTTCGGTAAGTAAAATACAAAAAAACAACATATCCCTGCTTGCAAGTTAAAATACTTAATTTAGCAGGTGTCTCTGCCTCCACAGTCCCTTACTTGCTTAGTACCTCTATGGTTTCCCTACCACAGCTATAGTTTAATGACCTACATATTCTACTGCAGTCAGCTAAGGCACAGTTGAAAATTTGAAGAGTCAGCTAACAAGATAGTAAAAAAAAATCATTCCACTGTCAGAGTGACTAAATACATTGTCAACTGATTGAAATACAACAGTTGCAATTGTTACTAACCATAATCATTACACTAAAGATAGTCCTTAACAACCTAAATCTATAAGCAAAAGCCTTTATTCTAAGTGTATCTCTAATCAACATTGTCTGTAATTATCATCTTAATAGTATGAACTATGAAAAAGCTTATGACTGGGGTTCTCAGAGTAAGTTCTGAACTAGTATTGTAGGTGCAGCATAAGTGAAAGTTAAGCTTAAGTTAGGTGTATAGCTTACTGCCTGGTTTAATAATAATTTCAAAGTCATAAGGCTTGAGTTAGATTAATATTTTGGCTAGGTTAAGACAACATGACATCTGTAGACTTGGAGGACAATTTATAAGGACTGTTTACCCGAAAAGAGTGTGGTATGCACATCAAAGCTCTTTGCAATTCATAAAGTCATCTACACAATAGAGTAAGATCATGTATATAGTCTTATATACCACTAGATTATCTGCTAGCTGAAACATATTTAAAGTGTGGATCAAAGGAAATATTTGTCCTGTCTCAATTAATTGATCCCAGTACCTCAGTTTAATATCTGCACTTTTCTAGTTTCAACATATATTCTGCTGTGGTGTTTCTTTCAGTAGAACCTGCCATGTATACCTCCTGAACTCAGCCCTTACAGATCCTTATGAAAATAACTTTTAACCTTATCAGTACATGCTGAACCACAGACATCTCACTCTTTTACCAGACCTAAGGAAAAAAAAAAAAAGAAAATCAAGTACCCATATACCATTGCAGGCTAAATCACATAAATACAATAACCTAGACACCCTGCACACCCCTACCATTGAGTCAAATAACTTTCTACCAAGCCACTGATGGGATAGCACCATCCCAAATAAATTCCAGAGACTAGTTCTTCAGTTTAGATAGAAGTCTTGGAGCATTAGAAATATTGAGCTATATACAAAAGTTGATCAAGTATAAAAAGCTGCAATATTTGGACCCTGGTTCTCATATCAGGGTTTTCCATTTACACACATTTTATAATTTCAAAAAGAGAAATACCTCCAATAGGCTGAAATCTGGGAACTTCTCAAAATGTTGAAAAAGTCAGCCAAAAAACAAAGGAATCCCAGAGCCAAGGCTTAGCAAACACTGATATTTAATAAAATATGTAAGCGCTTTCAATTGCTGTGTGTTTAAAAGTTGGTTTTGTTACATTTTTAACTTGTCTGAAGAAGAACTCTGTTCGAAAGCACTTACATATTTTATTAAATATCAGTGTCTGCTAAGCCTTGGCTTTGGGATTCCTTTGTTTTTTGGCTGACATTTTCTAATTTGATTGTTAGAGCATTACAAGAAAAAAAATCACTGATTCTACCACAGAATTTGTTAACTATACTCTCATATATTTATGCCTGAGAAAATTCCACAAGTGTGGATATTTCTTGGTAGAACTTTATATATTTCCTGTACCAATATTGCAAACCCTACTAAACAATTTTCATTAAGATCATTATTAGAAATAACAACTGACTTGGTTAAATATAATTTTCTTTTTCATCTAAACTGAGATGAATATCATTAAATCATTTTTCTATTCGGTCTGAATTCCTAATATCAACACTGTCTTTAGAATATTATCATTCTCTGCTGCACTCCAACTAAGCCCTCCCACATCAGGATGAATAATATTTGGTAATAACTTACCTAATCAGACAACAACTAAACCATAAGTATTTTCTAGTCATGATTCAAAACCACAATAGGTGGGATGGAGGACAGCAACAGCAGCCTTTTTTAAAGATTTCTAAGGGGGGGCAGGAGCTATTTCTCCTGCAAGACATCATTCATTACTTTCATCAAAGTTTCCATTGACTTATGTACATCTAACTTCCAAAATTCAGACACCATCTTATTTTACCAGGCATCTTTACCAAGCCTGATTTTTCTAAAGTAATAATACTTTCTCCAGGAGCTATGCATACAAGAATTTGCACCGTTTGGTTACCTGAGAAATTGGGGAGAGGAACTACCACTTAATACTGCACTTACCTGATCCCTTCTCTCTCTCTCTAATTCTCTCTCTCTCTCTTTCTCTCTCTGAATGTGCGTTCTCTTTAGTGTATTATATTGAGTAGTAGTTTTTAAGATTTTCAAAAATTTAGGTTGGCTCCCTAACCATCTCAATTCCATGTTGATCTTTGCTCTTATATACTGTCCTTTCTATGGTTTCCTGCTTGCTGTTAATAATCAGACTGATTCAGGTATGTGATCAAAATAGAAATATAGATCCATTATAGTGTTTTGATATTAACATCTAGTAAGATTTAATAAAGTAATACATGGTATTTAATAACATTTTACAAATTCATTGTGATACTTATTTTTTTATTACATACCCCTATTAGATGATGTATTTTTATCTTTTTTTACTGTTGATGTAATATCTTAAGTATTTATGGAGGATTTGTTATTTTTTCAATATAGTGAATTATATTTTAAAATTTTAGAGAAAGTGGAAAGAAGGTGCAATAACATTTTTTATAAAAAAGGCATAAATTAGAGAGAGATTTGAAACAATATCAAAAATAAACAAGTGTATCCTATAGCACATGTAATGAATAATAATAATAACAATTTTAATGCTATGGTGGAAGTAGAACCCTTGAGTTATAGTGAAGTATTAAACTAGGAGAGACTGGCTCAAAGGTATATGGAGAAGGGGGAATACAACAGGAATTACAATCCACAATCACAGAATTATTACCAGAATGGGATCAGGTACAGGAATTAGGTGTATTAGGTAACAAGATCATAAATAGTTGTAATGGATTTTCCATTTACAATGACACAGATAGATTGATTACAGAAGATTATTTTCATTTATTCCCTAAGTGTGTGAAATTTATTCCTGAAAAGAAAGGAGATTTAGTAGAAAATATCACGGCTCTTAAGTTATATACAAGATAACTGAACTTTGAAATATTTTTTGCAGAGACAGTTGGGTATAATAATGTAAGTTTCCACACAAAGATACCTGTACCTAGGAGAAGAAGTACTTTTAATCCTCCATTACACCCCTTAGTGGATACTTTTGAAAAGATGGTGTTGGAAGATATTTATAAAATACATATGAATGATAAGAAGGTGCCTTGGAATTTAACTAGGGATGAATTTAACTTGTTAATGGATTTAAGGAGGGACACATCTGTTTATTTTATGACTCCAGATAAAGGTGGAGGAGTGGTATTATTTAAAACTACTGATTATTTAAATGATATGCAAGAATTATTATTTGGTGACACTACTTATGTAAGGGTGCCCAAAAACAAGATTAATATCTCTTATACTAGAATAATTCCTATTTGGAAGAATATTTACTTAACAGAAGAATAGATTCTGATTTGTATAACTTTTTATATAGAAAAGATCCTGTCATCCCGGAATTCTTTGGAATATCTAAGATACATAAAAATGTGCTAAAACTACCTTTTAGGCCAATTGTAGTTGCAAGATGATCCAAGACACATCCCTTGGCAGTATTTATTGATACTTGTGTACAACATGTCAAAGAAAAAAATCAACATTTAGTTAAGGACTCATGGGATTTTTTGGGGTTTATTAAAAAAGGAGATGTGGGCCAAGGACTTGATATTTTTAACTATAGATGTGAAAGATCTTTTCACTGTAATTCTGAAAGGTGATGGCCTTGCTTTATTTGAGGAAACTTTGTTTCATTTTTCCAGTTTAGAACATGACCAAGTGACCCTTATTTGTGAACTCATGAGTATTGTGTTAGAGAATAATTTTATTTGGTTTGAAGGAGAGTATTATCAACAGATTAAGGGAGTGGCAATGGGAGCAGCCTGTGCCCCAGTTTATGAAAATCTTGTACTCCTGGGATGGGAAAACACCTTTGTAATGAACTGCTCCTACTGAAATAAAGTGAAAATGTATTCATGTTTTTTGGATGACATTTTTATTTTGTGGCAAGTAACTAGTGCTGAGATAGAAGAATTTGTATAATATTTAAACAATACCACATATTTCCTTAAATTTATTTTTAGTTATGATAGAGATGGTATTAATTATTTGGACACCTTCATATCACATGGACAGGATGGATTTAGATCCAGGGTATAAAGGAAAGATACTTTTTGTAATGCATATTTGCACTTTGTTAGCAACCATCCATATAAGCAAAAAAAGAGAATAATTAAGGGACAAGCAATGGGAATGGCTCATATGACATCACATTTTGAAAATGTCAGAGCAGAACTTGAAAACATTTCTACAATGTTCCAAGAGAAAGAGTACCCCAAATGTTGTATAGATGAGATTATTGGTGAGATATATGGAAAGTGGGGTACTCATTATAAATCTCATTTGGGAGTGGGTTTGGATAAAGCTGCAACCCCTGTTGTAATACAGGAAATACATTATGGTCATGATAGAGGATATGTACCACAATTTAATCATCTTACTAGTAAAATACAGAAGGCCCTGGAAGTTAATTGGAATATTTTTTGAAGAAATAATTAAGTTTTTGAGAAGGTTGAAGAATGGCCTAGATTTGTCAATAAGACTGGGGCAAATTATAAGAAGCTTTTTGAACGTAAGCTGGATGTAAGAAAGCAAATAGATCATGGAACCAGGGCATGTGGTAGTTGTAGTCAATGCCCATATCTAATCAAGGTGAATTCCATAGTATTAAATAACTGTTTAAAGAGCAAATTTTTTTTAAAAAAGGAAATTGTTGTACAATTTTAGTTGGTTAAAGAACGTATGATGTAATTTAAGTGGGCTATTTAAACTGGGTTGGAAATGTACTGCTTTGTATTCTGATGAAGTCTCCTATGACAGGATGAAAGAGCTTAATACTGTTTTAAAATTAAAGTTTTTTCATGGGGTGGATTTGGTTCATTATTCTTTTGTATTTTTGATCATTTTTTGTGCTTTTGGTTTTGTCATTTTTGTACACGTGTTGACTGGACACATGTAATCTGATCCAATTGGCTTGACAACACATTTCTGTTGTCCTCACCCCTTTCTCTGGGGTTTGAGTGTCCAAATTCACCTCCAAATTCTGTATAAATGCACAGCTGTTGCAGTATAAGAAATGGACAGCTATGGACCTTCCCTACATCCGTCCTGCACATCCCTATCTATCTTCATATTGTTTTTCCCTCTGCATGCCCCTTTTTTTCACCACTTTCCTATTGCTCTTTTTCTTTTCTTTTAAAGAAATTAGCTTTGTGATTAAGTGGTAGTAAGCGAGAGTAAGTGAGTTTGCGTGATGCTAAGTGAAGCCAACACAGATTAAGCATCTGTATGTTTAACCATATGTTAGCATCACTTACCATCATGCAAATCCACTTACAACTGTTTTAATCACTCTGTTTCCATCAGCCACTGTTCTGCCTAGCAACAAAACAATCAGCTTTGCCAAGCCTTAAACTCAGGGCCCTGTACACCATAGTTAGAACAATGTACCATTTCACCATTTGAGTTATAAGGACTGCTGATGCTCTTTCCAACATATCATGCAGTAGAGTCATTCAACAGTAGGGAAAAGATTCTGTAGAATCAGTTAGGTTTTTTATTTATAGATATACATGTGTATATATGTATGGAGATACATATATATGGAAAAATATATACATAATATAAACAGAGATATATATATATATATATATATATATATATATATATATATATATATATATATAAAATATATACATTTTATACATATATATATATATATATATATATATATATATGTATATATATATATATATATATATATATATATATATAAAATACCCAATGGACTAACCAAAGAAAAATACAACTAGTAAAACCAAAGTCCTTCAGATGCAGGTACCGATAAAGGCTGTCCCTCCACAATAATGAAACACCAGAAATAATTCTACTCTTTATTCCAAAAACAGCAAAATTTAGCGCTTTTGTCTTCAAAACAGGAAACTTCATCAGAATAAAAAAAATGTGTTTCCTATACATTTAAATAGCCAACCAAGCACATTCATGATTCAAAATCTTGTCAATCAATTACAAATAAAACAATAAATTATAATAAATTAAAATCTTGTACAAATAACATGTTGAGTAACACTTAAAAAATACATACATAATGAAACAACCCATATTTGTAATAATATTGTATATAAAAAGTGTGTGTAAAAATAAATAAAAATAAATAAATATACAAATTACTTCAACTTGACTGCTCTCAATTTAAGGGCTGGTACAATAGAAATTTGATCACTGAGTCCTGGGAAAACACAGGCATCCAGGCGTAATTGCCACATCAGTTCCCTAAATTCAAGCCTGGCTTCCCAGTCATCATGTTTGACACACTCAAGGACCCAAAATTTGAAATCAGCTCCACTACATTGGAGAAGACGCCTAAACAAAGCATTTGTGTCTTTTCGACTAATGTCGTATATATGTTCATATATCCTAGACCTCAAATTCCTCTTGGTTTTACCCACGTAAAACACCCAACAGGCATTGCAATAGGCAAGATAAACCACTCCTTTTGTGAAGCAGGTATAATAGCCTGAGACCATTAATTTCAGGGCCCAACTGGGAAGGTATACCATGTCCACATTAGCTAAAAAGGTACATTGGGAACATCTTCCATATATGTGGGTTCCTCTTTTCCCCACTACAGCTCCGCACATCACCCTTAGTCTTATAACTGGTAATCAAACAGTTTTTCTTCACCCTTCATGCATCCTCTCACTTTTCAAGATTACATTAAACAATCTGGTTAAAAAGAGCACTGCCATTTCTCCTACACACCTCCATACTTCCACAGGTATGTCATCTGCACCAACAACCTGTCCATTCTTAATCCTCTTCATAGCTATCCTTACTTCCTTCTTGCTAATCTGTTGCACTTCCTGATTCACCATACCCACATCATCCAACCTACTCTCTCTCCCATTCTCTTCATTAAACAGCCCCTCAAGCTACTCTTCCCATCTGCTCAACACACTCTCCTCACTTATGAGTACATTTCCCTCATTATCCTTTATTTCCCTTATCTGTTGCACATTCTTCCTAGCTCAGTCCCTCTGTCTAGCCAATTGGTACAAGTCCTATTTTCCATTCTTAGTGGCCAACCTTTCATACGACACTTCATATGCCTCATAGGTTCATAGGTTCATAGGTTAGTACTAGGCTAACTGCCCTTCCGAGCCATTTTAAGCCTAGCCAATTATCCCTTGTGGGGCTCAAACCCTGCACCTTGTGTTTGTAAGGCAAACACCTTAGCCATTAGGCCACCCTCCCAGCCCAAATAAACAGCCTTTGCAGATCTTGAACCCAGGATCCTGTACACTATAGTCACAGTAGTTAACCACTAAGCCATCACAGCAGTCCTTAGCCTTTGCCACCTCTGTCTTTGCCATGCACCCCATCTCCTTATACTCTTCTTTACTTTCTTCATCTCTCTGACAATCTCAATTCTTCACCAACCTCTTTCCCTGTTTACTCCACTGTACTTCCTCATTCCACCACCATGTCCCCTTGTCCTCCTTCCTCTGTCCAGATGTCACACCAAGCACATTTCTAGCTGTCTCCCTTACTAGCTGTGCTGCAGTTACCCAGATATTCAGTAACTCTTCCCTGCCACCCACTGCCTGTCTTACATCTTCCCTGAACTCAACCTCACAATCACCCTTTTTCAGTTTCCACCATTTGATCCTGGGTGCTGCCCTCACACTCCTCCTTCTCCTCTTAATCAACAACATCATCCCACAAGCCAACATTTCATGCTACCTAACTACACTTTCCCCTGTCACCAATTTACAGTCTCCAATCTCCTTCAAACAGGCCCTCCTGCATAGGAGATAATCCACCTGTGTGCATCTTCCTCCACTCTTGTATGTCACCCTATGCTCCTCTGTCTTGTTAAAAGATGTATTCACCGGAGCCATGTCCATCTTTTTTGCAAACTCCACCACCATCTCACCTTCTGCATTCCTTTGCTTAACACCATACCTACCCATCACTTCTGTATCCCCTCTGTTCCCTTCATCAACATGCCCATTGAAAGCTGCTCCAATCACCACTCTCTCACCCTTGGGTACAGTCATCACCACTTCATTCAACTCAATCAAAGATTTTTCTGTCTCATCCATTGCACATACAACTTGCGGAGCATATGCACTAACAACAGTCATCATTACACCATCAGTGTCCAGCTTCATTAACATCACTCTATCCAACACTCTTTTCACCTCCAAAAACACCCTTGCATACAGTGTTTAATGGAGATGAAATCATATGCCTGAGTTCATGTAGGATGCAGACAGGAATGTTCTCAGGTCCCATGGAGACTTGCTTTTGTTGACTTTGATTAGGCAGTATGCACCTGCTCCCTGAAGATGAGGGGAGGGGTGTGGGTGCTGTGCATATCCACCTACACTGATGGTGAGCCAGGGGGGTGATATTTGCCCTAAACCTATCTGCAGCAGGTTGCCTATAGCTATGGTCTGTGTGTATGTGGTGTGATTGACCACCATTACAGGGTGGGTTGTGTTGTCGCCTCTGAGATTGTCGACATATGTGAAGATGGCCTTGTGATTGTCCTTGGTGGATCTGTCCAATTTGTACTCATAGTTAGCCTTACAGTAATCCATGTGGGAACACCTTGGGCCACCATGGCTGCACGTATGATCAGGTCAGGCATTGGCAACTGACCTGATACGTCATGCCCAGCAAAGGGCTGCTGCCATGGCCTGGGACCATTCTGCCACAGGTGGAGGTCCTGCTATGCAGATCCAACTTACACCAATGGAGGAGCTCCTTGCTAACCTTAGAGAAGCCCCTAGACAACAACCAACACATGAAACATCAGTTGTGTAGGTGGGTGGCACCCAGGCAACAGGCGAAGAGCGTCCAGGTAAGGCCACAGTGCACATCAATTTAAGCATGTAGCAGTCATACTGTCTTCAATAGAGTATCTAGATGCATATGTCAGTTCAAACTGCATTTATGGGTAGGGTTTAGTAATGCACAGAAGTGCACATCTATGGTGAGGGACAGCAAATTGTGTACTATCATAGCTTGTACTGTACCTGTGCAGACAAGTAGCATTCATCTTGTACCAATGCCAAATGTGAGTCTGCTGACAGTACCTCTCCCCTACAACTACATAGGTACCTCTGGTGTGCATGTGGGAGAGCAGCCTGAAGCTGGTAGGTATGGGATTTCCCTGTTGTGGGTCACCAGTACTTCAGGAATGTTAAGGTCATGCATGTGACCATGCACACAACTGTTACTCTCAGCTCTTTTGCAATATCTGCATGTTAACTTGTGGTGGGGTTAACTGCATTGCATCACAGTGGTCATCACAGGGGCCTATTTGCAGGAGATGTCACATATCTGTAGCATACCTCACAGCATGTCATTGGAGCAAATCTGGAGAAAGACTGACAAAATGGGGGGACGAAGGCCCAAGACTATCGACATATTTTATAAATTAGTGTTATACAGTGCATATAAATGGTGTACACACACCTGTTAGGATGCCAGGTATTTGTGAAATACAAAAATGAGAGCACAATAACACATCTCTGAATCCTTCCAATCTTTTAGGTGACCTATAACCTGTAGAATCCAATTGTAAAACAAACACATCTAGTAGGGGAACAGTTATGACATATACAAAACTTACAATAAGCTAGATGCATACGTGTGCACAGGCTGAAGCTAATACTGTGTTGAAGCAGCTTTCAATATTATTACAGCATTACATCTTCTTGGGTACACACCTGCCATCAATTACAGAGACTCTTTGATTAACAACAAATAACGGTCAGCTGTCCTAACAGGATCATCCTAAATTTACTCAGTTGCCTGTTACAGCAACAGCCATAGTTCACATACAGCTTATGAGGCAGCAAAGAGATCTCATTTGTGAAAGGTATCAGCCCAGAGAACAGTACACACACATTTCCACAGCATAGCATATACCATGGAACACAGGGAAGACAGTCATCACATGGTGGTGGAAATATGGAGCAACAGTGACATTGCAAAGAACTGGACATCCCTCCAAATGTGTGAAAAAGACAAGACAGGGAGGCTGCCAGGAGACCTACAGCAACACTATCAGAGTTGCAGGAATTACTGGAAAGTACCGGTTGTGTACTACATCTGACAACAATCTCCAGTATTCTCCACATGTCTGGCCTATGGGGTAGGTTTGGAAGATGGAGACATTCTCACACACAGAACAACATCCAGGTCTGGTGCATTTCTCAAGAAAAATACATCAGGTCCCCAAATAGCCTGTAGAGAAATGTGTTATGGTGTAATGAGACCAAGGTTGCACTTTTTGGCCACACTACCAAAAGGTTTGTTTGGCACAAGAACAACACTGTGCATCACCAAAAGAACACCATCCCCATGGTGAAGCATGATGATGGCAGTATCCTGCTTTGAGGTTGCTGTTCATAAGCTGGAAGTGGGTCTGTAGCCAAGGTGGAGGGGATTAGGAAGAGTTCAAAATACCAGTCCCTTTAGGCCCAAAATCGTCATGTATCTTCTAGAAAGCTGTCGATGGAGGGGACTTACACCTTTCCACACAACACTGACACATACCATACAACAAAATCCATAAAAGAATGTCTTCACCAGAAGACAATCAATTTTTTGGAAGGGACCAGCCACAGTCCACACATACATCCAATAGAAAATATGTGTGGTGCCCTGAGGAGGCCTGTGCAGAAGTGATGCTCTCACAATCTGACAGAGTTGGAGGGCTTCTGCAAGGGAGAGTGTACAAATATTGCTAAGTTGAGATATGCCATGCTGATACACACCTTCCCAAGAGGACTGACTGCTGTTATGAAATCAAAAGGTGCTTTAACAAAGTATTAGTTTAAGACTGTGCATAGTCATGCAACCAGCCTATTGTATGTATTTCAACTTCTACGTTACCCCTAACCAATGTGTTTGTTTTTCAATTGGATTGCACAGGTTATAGGTCACATTAAAGTTGGGAAATGTGATCACATGACTTCTGTGGTCTCATGTTATATATGAGACAAACCTGGTATGTTAACATGGGTGTTTACACTTATAATGTCCACTGTAAGCTGAGAAGCTTGTTAGTGTAACTGGTTCTGTTGTAACATACCTGAACTGCAGGTTTTGAAGTGTGAGACTCAAAATATGTCATTAAATAGTGACATGAGCCCTCATATCATCCCAGTAATGGGTCAGACAAATACAGGATTTATGACAAACAGACCAGAAATATGAGCCACACATGTAGACATTCAATGACAGTCTGCACAGTTGAGAGGTATGTTCTATGGGAGTTGCCACTGTGCTACACAGGTGAAGAGCAATTATGTGTACCTGGGTGCAGTGTGTGCTACTTGAAGGCCCATCACTTACAAACACTATTCACATATCACAGAGGTGTATATAAGTTGTAACAGGAAGTGGAAAGGGCTGCACTGCATGATGTTGAGTGCCTGTTCAGGGTGTCTATGTAGTGGTCTGACTGTGTTGTGAATGTCACCCGTTGGCTATTGTGAGGTCTGTGTAATGCCTGTGTGCCACCTCACCTGTATGGGTGTGCGTGTGTGTGTGCATGCATGAACATGTGTGTGTGTGTGTGTGTGTGTGTGTGTGTGTGTGTGTGTGTGTGTGTGTGTGTGTGTGTGTGTGTGTGTAGCAGCAAATGGTATAGAGCAGGTATTAATTTACATATGTTGTCTTTCCCCCACAGGAGGTCATGGTGGTTGCAGTCCCTCCCGCTCAGTATCTGATGTCAGTGTCTCTGCAGACTTTGGCAATGATGATGGTCATATTCAGGCACAGGTGGTATTTTCAGAGGCTGAATCTGTGCCATTGGTTGGCATCCCACACTCATCCACAATGTCCCCATACATAGTCACAATGCCCACACATGCCCCATTCCCAGCAGCCAGAGATGATGACAGTTGGCAGATGGCGGCATGGAACAGGCTAGTGTGGTGACTATGGTGGGTCTATATTACATGAACGAATTAACAAAATGTCAAGTACAACATACTCAACAACATTTGATCGCTTGTTCATTTAATCGGACACTCCAAATGCTGAAATTTGAAGTTCCGAAATGTTTTGGTCGGCCATCCCAGTCAATGTAGCGTGTGACATAGACACGCTACACTGTTCAGAATGGCTAAGTTACAGGCTGCTTAGTTTAATATACCAAATCTGAGATTGCTGTACATTGGAGAAAGGGCAATTTCCTGGTAATTGCTTGCTGTGATTACCAGGAAAGTGCCCTTTCCCCAATGCACAGTGATCTCGGAGTTAGTATATTTAGTTGGGGGGGTGTGAGGGGTAAAGCCTCCCACTTTATTTTAAAAGTTGGTGTGTTTGTGTAGGTGTGTTAGTGTTTGAATGATGTGAGTGTGTAGGGGTTTGTATGCTTTGGTTGTATATGATGTTTTGTATGTTAGTGTAGGGAAAGTGTGGGACAAATAAAATCTTTCGATTTTGTTTGTTTTGGGCTTTTATGGGTTTGAGGTTTTGAGCTTACGATCATAATGTTTTGAGTATGTTGCACTCCACATTATGATTGTTCATTCATTTAACATAGACCCACTATGGCAGGTGTGAGTGTAGACACTGTCCATAGCCAGAGTCCAGGCGAGGTCTCACACAGATGGATGGACAGGGGTGCTTGCAGGAGGACTGCTACTCATTGAGCTGCTGCTGCAAGTGCCACAGCAGGTGTCACCAGATGTATGTTTTGGGCTGTCATGGATGCACAGGCACGTAGTGAATGCAACACCAGACAAATACTCAGGGTGGTGGATGCAACTCTTCCTGGTTTACGTCGCAATATATGTGACCTTGTTGAGGCCACATGCCAAAATACTGAGGTCATGAATAGACGGTGGGGTGAGACCTTGGCAATCCTTGACCATGGCATGTCTGTGCTTGAGCGTGTGGAGGGAGATGGGCGTCGGCCACCTGGACATAGGTAAGCACTAACATCAGCTGAGAGTCTACAGGCACCGTGCACCTTTAAACTCCCGTAGTGGCAATGACACCAGCACTACCGAGGGGGGGGAGTTGCTGTCCACATCACAACAGAACAGGCCATGGGCACATGGTCCTGGCCAGTCCATCAGAGACACAGATCCAGTAGACAGCAGTTACCATCAGGAAGCAATACTGCATCTGGCCTTGGGGCTGGTGATGCCAGTGAGACCCCTGGCAGGACCAGTTCATGTGTCCATGGATGGAGATGATGAACTGGACACCCTGCCATGTATGTTCCACAGCTGTCAAACATACCCCTATGTAGGGCAGCCACATGGTGTGACTGTGTGCATACATACACACACACATCTGTATCACAGGCAAGTCACCTCCATACACACAGCACCTCTGCACAGCCCATCTATAGGATACTGCTCCAAACACACACACATGTATGTCAACCAAACCCACACCACACCCTGTGCAGATGATGATATCTGTGCCACATCCCTGTCATCTATACCATGAATGCAGGGACAGGCTAATATGGGTCTGATGCACAGGGTGAATATAGTACAGTGTAGCTATGTAATACTGTTTAAGGTGCTGTCTGCTTGCATTTCTTATGGGTACACATAAAGGTGTATCTACCTTGTTAACTCCACACCAAGATACGCGCACGCCGGACAACGTGCACGGCTCCAAACAATCCGTAAGCATTCTTGTTAGCCATGATGCATTACTGCTGTTAGTACCACTGACTGAATGTAGTCTGACATGCTGTAGTTTTTTTGTGTTCAAGGTGTTTGTGTGTCTGCAGGCCATGGCCTTGCAGACATTACCAACGGTGAGTATGGCAGAATAGAAATATACCAATCGTGTCATAGCCAAGGTGCAGCTTTATATGTACTTTTACCAGGTGTGTATGCATGCAACAGTGTGTGATGGACACTGTTGTCAGACAGTGTGAGCTGGTGCATATACACCTTGTCACAGAAAGGTAGCCTTCAGACATGTCACCTCAGTGTTGTGTAGTACCACAGGTTCATACATATGGAACAGGTTATTGGAGTACTGTCAGCAGGTCACTCACCAGCTTAGCTATTATATTGACTGCAATAGATTCATGGGTCAGCACCTGTTGCCCCTGCCATTTCTTTCCTATACACTCAACCTTGATGCAGTTAGTGAGGGCATGCATGGTACTGTGTATAACAGGTTTGTGGTATGTATTCCTGAGTTCACAGGGTAGAACAGGGAGACAAAATGGTACATCCTTTCATACACACAGTAAAGAGTGACACAGGGATGTTCATACAGTAAAGTAACACAGACACAGTTGGCAATGGACAGATTTGTGAACCTACATATCCACTTTAATGTACTATAGTGCTACATACACATGCAATGCCCCTCATAGATTATATGCATGGGACATAACCCACTACCTCTTATAACACATAATTTTGAGAATGCCTTCATGGATGGTGAGATAACCCACCAGGAATAGCAACTGGAGTCATCTATTGCTCCTACAAGCCTGGACAAGTGATAGGGTAACAGATGTTGTATCAGCATGATGTTTCAGTCATGTATGATATCTGATGCTGGCATACATACATAAATACATACAAATGTTTCAAGCACGGGCATTAGTGCCTGCCAATATACCAAAACACTTGTTCCCATAATAAATGTCCAGGCTGTTCTTAAAAATATGTAAACTAGTACTTGCTTTAATGTAATTTAGTAGCCTGTTCCAAGCCTCGGCTACTCAATCAGAGAACAAATTAGTACACTTCTCATTCCTATAGAATCTTCTACATAGGTGATCTGATAATTCGCTAGTACTTTTTGATAACCCCAAACATTCCCAGAGGTAGTTGTCCCTAAATGCCATATATACCTGAATAAGATTTCCTCTTAATTATCTGTAAGAGACACTGCACAAGTTCGGATATTTTAGTTTTTCATAATAACTTAGATTTTCACATCCATGGGTGCCCTTGGTATATCTCCACTGTACTCTTTCCAGTTTATTCATGCTTATTTTCCTGTAGGGTTTCCATATTGTTATTCCATACTCAAGTTTGGGACTAATGTAACTAACAAACAATGACTTCATTATGTTTGATTTCCTAGACTTTATAATATAAATCTTTTTATACAATCTATAGTTTTATAACTATCATTAGCCAATTGGTTGATATGGTTAGAAAAACTCATAGCTGAATCTACCCATACACCCAGGCCCCTTAAATGAGTCTCCAGTTTCAATCACTGTGTGCTGTATTAAATATTCACCTTTCAGTTTATGTCTCCCAAATCTCATATGCTTAGTTTTTTATGTATTTATCGACATATTATTCTCTTGTGCCCAAATGGTCAATTTAGTCAAATTATTTTGCAGACATGCCTTATCTGTAACACTTGTAATCAGTTTACCCAATTTCAGGTCATCAGCATATAGACTGTAGAACACTTCAGATGAAAACGTAAGGTCTGAAAGATACAATCTAAACAAGTGAGGGCCCAGGACAGAGCCCTGTGGGACACCTTGACTGTAACCAAGGATTTCACCTGTCCAGTTGGTGTGTGACACTTGCCATGTCCTATTTGTAAGCCATGCAGCTATCCATCTTATCAACAGTATACCAGTACCTAATTGTACTAATTTATTGATCAGTGTTTTGTGTATGACCCTGTCAAATGCTGAAGTTAAATCTATATAAATCACATCACAGCACAATTTTTCATTCATAGCTATTATATTGTTATAGAACATCATGTTACAGGTGGTAATAGATCCATTTTCAACATATGCATGCTGATATATGGTTTCAAGTCTCAACCTATCCAGTTCTGACAATAACGTATCTAGTATTACCTTCTCCATTATTTTTTCACAGCATGAAAGTAGACTTAAGGGTCTATATGATTCTGGGTGTCAGTACACTAACTGTGACCTACTTGGCAACAGTAACACATACATGGCCATTGTTAGGGGACACAGACCACATCTGGGTTGCAAACATCCAGATATTCCATAGATATCTGTACAGATGACTGCACTGGCCTGTACAATGGTTTAACATGCTGCATGTGAGGCAGATGCCGATAACATGCTATATAAAGTTATGCCATCGGGAGGTGGTAAACAGGCGTGGATGGTACACACATAAAAATGGTATAACCCACACAGGATATGATTCTCAACCTACACACACACACGCACACACGCACACACGCACACACGCACACACACACACACACACACACACACACACACACACACACACACACACACACACACACACACACACACACACACACACACACACACACACACACACACACACACACACACACACACAGTTGCCACTATTGAGATTAGAACTCCTATCTAACCAATTACATCTACTACAGTGTTACGCAGTTATTTGATGTGCCATGGTGCCTATATGGATTCATCTTCTCCCAAGGTACTTCTAAGGAGAATGTCATCAGCAGGCTTTTTAAAGTAGTGTGATGGGAAGTGTATAGGAAGGCACACAACTCAAAATGGTATAAACCACACAGGATATGATTCTCAACACAAACACACACAAGCACACAGTTGCCAGCATTGAGATTAGAACCCCCTACCTATCTAGTTATTTCTACTATAGTGTTACATTATTAGATGCACCACACAGTACCAAGGTACTTCTAAGGTGAATGACATCAACAGGCCTTGTAAAATAGGGTGATGGGAAGTGTTCAGGGTGGTACACAACTCAAAATGGTATAACCCACACAGGATATGATTCTCAACACAAACACATGCACACAGTTGCCAATATTGAGATTATAACCCCTACCTATCTAGTTATTTCTACTATAGTGTCACTCAGTTATCAGATGCACCACAGAGCTTCTATAAATTCACCTTCTCCCAAGATACTTCTAAGGTGAATGACATTAAGAGGCCATGTAAAGTAGGGTAATGGGAAGTGTACAGGGTGGTACACAACTCAAGATGGCATAACCCACACAGGGTATGATTCTCGCACACAAACACACTTACTTGCCAGTATTGAGATTAGAACCCCTGCCTACCTAGTGATTTATACTACAGTGTTATGCAGGTATCGCATGTGCTACAGAGCTTACTGGGATGACAACTGGCCAAAGGTGCTGATAAAGAGAATGACATCAGCAGGACTGATAAAGTATGGTTCTGGGTGGGAAACATCAAAATACTTCTTACAAGCATGCACACACACTTATACACCCACGCACACATTTGCCAGATATAAGATTTAAGTCCCTGCCTAACTAGTGATTTGTACTACAGTGTTACACAGTTATCACACATGCTACAGAGCTTACTGGGCTGACAACTGGCCAAAGGTGTTGATAAGGGGAATGACATCAGCAGGACTGATAAAGTAGGGTACTGGGTGGGAAACCTATAAAAATACTTCTTCTTACAAACATACACACACACTTATACATCCATGCACACATTTGCCATATCTGAGATTTGAACCCCTGCCTAACTAGTGGTTTGTACTACAGTGTTACACAGTTATCGCACATGTTACTGAACTTACTGGTCTGACAACTGGCCAAAGTTGCTGATAAGGGGAATAACATCAGCAGGACTGATAAAGTAAAGCACTGGGTGGGAAACATATCAAAATACTTCTTTTTACAAACATACACACACACACACACACACACACACACACACACACACACACACACACACACACACACACACACACACACACACACACACACACACTTATACACCTACACACACATTTGCCAGATATGAGATTAGAACCTCTGTCTAGCTAGTGATTTGTAGTACAGTGTTATACAGTTGTCCCATGTGCTATAGAGCTTACTGGGCTGACAACTGGCCAAAAGTGCTAATAAGGGGAATGACATCAGGACTTATAAAGTGGGGCACTGGGAAGTGTTGAGCATGGGAATGGCCTAAAATTGTTTCACCTACAAACAAACACACACTCCCTCACACACACACACACACACACACACACACACACACACACACACACACACACACACACACACACACACACACACACAAAGTTGCCATTATTGAGATTAGAACTCCTATCTAATTATTTGTACTGTAGTGTTACACAGTTATTGCATGAGCTACAGAGCTTATAGGGGTGATAGGTGTCCAATGGTACTTCTAAGGTGAATGACAGCAGCAGAACTTGTGAAGTACTGCAATGTGAAATGTACTGAGTGGGAGCAGTCTCCTAATATGTAGACCTATGGACACACACACATACAGACAGATGATGTGATATTATAGTTTAAAAATTCATTTTATGCTCAATTTCTGAGTGACTTGGTTGGCTACAATCACCTGCACTAGAAGCTGAAGTTAAGTGCAAACTTGCAGTACTGTGTTGTATTATTTTGTTAAGTGCAAACTTGCAGTTTTAAAAGTACTGTATTTTATTTTTTCTGTTACCTAATTATTTCACTGAATAGTGTGATGTGTGTTTCTCTGCATTTAGTTCCCCCACCAACCCTCTCTGTTCTTGTCTTGGTGTTAGTGTTGGTGGCTCTGGAATTGCCTGCCCCTCCTGTACGTTTGTATTTGAACACTCCTCCTGGGTCCATCTCATTTGCTCACTTAACCGAGTACAGTGAGATCATATTCTGAGTCTAGTGTTCACTCTACTTAATACAGAGAGAAGATTTGAGAAGGCCAATCCACTTAGGTTCTTCCTTCCTCTCTCCTTGCACTTTACTAACAAAGAAAAAAATGCACTTTATTCATCTGCTTTTACAGCATTTGTGTTTCCTCCTACTTTATTTTGTTTTTGCCGCTTCTTAAAAGTACTCAGTTTTATTTATTCTGCTGCATTTATTACTGCTTGGTAGTAACCTGATTACTGGATGGTTTCCCAGGCTGCATCCTATATGAGCTCAAAGATGAACTAATCCCTCACCTAAACACATTGTTCAAACTCAGCCTCTCCACAGGCTATGTACCCATAGAGTGGCGCACAGCAATGGTTACTCCACTCCACAATGGTTGAGCCACAATGGACCCCGGGAACTATCGCCCTATAAGCCTGACTAGCTTGGTCTGCAAGGCTATGGAGTGCATCATCATGGAACTCATTAACAGAGACATTGGGAACCTTGAAACGCTGGACCCTACCCAGTTCGGCTTTGTTAAGGGCAGATCATGCCTCCTAAACCTGGTGGGCTTCTTTGAGACAGTTACCAAGGCTATAGACAAGGGAAAGGTGGTACACACAGCCTACCTAGACCTCACAAAGGCCTTTAACACCATTCCCCATTCTGGTATTATAGACAAGTTCACCAGCTTGAACATAAACCCCTATGTCACAACATGGGTTGCCAACTAGCTCACAGACAAAACCCACATGGTGAGAGTTGTGGGAGCTAGGTCCGATTCTAAACTGGTTACAAGTGGCGTTCCCCAAGGCTCAGTCCTAGGAACCCTCCAGTTCAGAATATACTTCTCAGAGGTACAGGCAAGCACAGGATGACTATGGCTGACCAAGTTAGACGACTGCAAACTAGGGGCTATAATTGACTCTCCAGCTGACACAAAAGGGTCTCACTGAGACAGATACCTGGTGTCAAAATCATGGCCTCAAGCTAAATGCCAAAAAGTGCATAGTCATCCCCTTCAGAAAAAACAAAGTATCCACAAACTACCACATAGGTGGTAGTCCCCTAAATACAGAAGATGTAATAAGGGATCTGGAGACCCAAGTAGATAGTAATCTCTCCTTTGATAATCACATTGTCAAAGTGGTTAGAAAATCCTTCTATGTGGCCCACCTAATCACAAAAGGGTTCACATTCAGATCAAAAGAGGTCATTGTGCCCCTCTACTCATCACTCATCAGGCCCATCATAGAGTACAATGCCCCATTTGGGATGTACCTTACAAGACACCTGCAACAGCTGGAAAGACCACAGAAGTACCTCACCAAGAGGATCACTGGCCTCAAAAAGAAGCCCTATGCAGCTTGACTGAAGAAACTCCAGTTGTACTCATTTGCATACCGCCTACTCAGAGGTGATCTCTGCCTGACATACAAGGCCATGTCCAACCCAGAATTGATGGGCCTGCTCCACCTAAAGAAAACCATAACCTCTCATCCACACGCTCTAGGAATCTAAACCTCACCACAACAATAAATAGGATGTGCTGGAGGGATAGATTCCTGTCCCAGACTTCCCATAGTTTGGAACAAGATTCCAATCTACATTAGGCAGAGCTCCTCACTAACACTCTTCAAGAGAAACCTTGATGAGTGGATGGGAAACAGAAAGTTTTCCTGGGATTACTTCAGTGGCTCTGCTGGACAGAGAAACAAGGAACTAATCAAAGGGGCAGCAAAGCCAACACATTCTGGCTAGGCTTATAAATTCCTTTGGGCAGATAGCCTAGTACCTACCTATGAACCTTGTTGTGTCTTTTCGGCTTATCCCGGTTAGGGGTGCCACACGAACTCTGGTCCACTAATGTTTAGTAGTGGATTTTACGTGCCGAGTTACCAACCCTGATGCACAACCTTCAACGAAGGCACGCCCATTCACATATGCCTCCACACAGAAGATGCTCTAGCTGAGAATCGAACGGGACAACGTCTTGCTGTGAGGCGACAATGCTACCGCAGCACCACTAGAACCTATAAACCTAACTTCAGTATGTTACACAATGGGGCTCTCCTTTTATGCTGGGATGTGCAACTGTTTACAACTGGTAGCCCACTGTCCACAGCAGGACATCACAGTATGCCATTCAGGGTATCTGTGTGTGTGACTCACTCTGTTTGTGTCCCCCTGTGTCTCTGTCTCTCCATCACTGTCTGTCTATTAGTTTTCCACATCTGTGTGTGTGAATGCTTGTCATATGTTGTTATCTGTTGCCCGTATATATATGTATGTGCGTGTGCATGTATTTCACACATCAGATGCAGATATATCACATATGGGTCACCTACAGCTAGCTGAGGGTAACCTGTCAGATGTGTGTGTTTATGTCTCCCAAATCTCATATGCTTAGTTTTTTATGTATTTATCGACATATTATTCTCTTGTGCCCAAATGGTCAATTTAGTCAAATTATTTTGCAGACATGCCTTATCTGTAACACTTGTAATCAGTTTACCCAATTTCAGGTCATCAGCATATAGACTGTAGAACACTTCAGATGAAAACGTAAGGTCAGAAAGATACAATCTAAACAAGTAAGGGTCCAGGACAGAGCCCTGTCGGACACCTTGACTGTAACCAAGGATTTCACCTGTCCAGTTGGTGTGTGACACTTGCCATGTCCTATTTGTAAGCCATGCAGCTATCCATCTTATCAACAGTATACCAGTACCTAATTGTACTAATTTATTGATCAGTGTTTTGTGTATGACCCTGTCAAATGCTGAAGTTAAATCTATATAAATCACATCACAGCACAATTTTTCATTCATAGCTATTATATTGTTATAGAACATCATGTTACAGGTAGTAATAGATCCATTTTCAACATATGCATGCTGATATATGGTTTCAAGTCTCAACCTATCCATTTCTGACAATAACTTATCTAGTATTACCTTCTCCATTATTTTTTCACAGCATGAAAGTAGACTTAAGGGTCTATATGATTCTGGGTGTCAGTACACTAACTGTGACCTACTTGGCAACAGTAACACATACATGGCCATTGTTAGGGGACACAGACCACATCTGGGTTGCAAACATCCAGATATTCCATAGATATCTGTACAGATGACTGCACTGGCCTGTACAATGGTTTAACATGCTGCATGTGAGGCAGATGCCGATAACATGCTATATAAAGTTATGCCACCGGGAGGTGGTAAACAGGCGTGGATGGTACACACATAAAAATGGTATAACCCACACAGGATATGATTCTCAACCTACACACACACACACACACACACACACACACACACACACACACACACACACACACACACACACACACACACACACACACACACACACACACACACACACACACACACACACACACACACACACACACACACACACACACACACACACACACACACACACACACACACACAGTTGCCACTATTGAGATTAGAACTCCTATCTAACCAATCACATCTACTACAGTGTTACACAGTTATTTGATGTGCCATGGTGCCTATATGGATTCATCTTCTCCCAAGGTACTTCTAAGGAGAATGACATCAGCAGGCTTTTTAAAGTAGTGTGATGGGAAGTGTATAGGGTGGCACACAACTCAAAATGGTATAAACCACACAGGATATGATTCTCAACACAAACACACACAAGCACACAGTTGCCAGCATTGAGATTAGAACCCCCTACCTATCTAGTTATTTCTACTATAGTGTTACATTATTAGATGCACCACACAGTACCAAGGTACTTCTAAGGTGAATGACATCAACAGGCCTTGTAAAATAGGGTGATGGGAAGTGTTCAGGGTGGTACACAACTCAAAATGGTATAACCCACACAGGATATGATTCTCAACACAAACACATGCACACAGTTGCCAATATTGAGATTATAACCCCTACCTATCTAGTTATTTCTACTATAGTGTCACTCAGTTATCAGATGCACCACAGAGCTTCTATAAATTCACCTTCTCCCAAGATACTTCTAAGGTGAATGACATTAAGAGGCCATGTAAAGTAGGGTAATGGGAAGTGTACAGGGTGGTACACAACTCAAGATGGCATAACCCACACAGGGTATGATTCTCGCACACAAACACACTTACTTGCCAGTATTGAGATTAGAACCCCTGCCTACCTAGTGATTTATACTACAGTGTTATGCAGGTATCGCATGTGCTACAGAGCTTACTGGGATGACAACTGGCCAAAGGTGCTGATAAAGAGAATGACATCAGCAGGACTGATAAAGTATGGTTCTGGGTGGGAAACATCAAAATACTTCTTACAAGCATGCACACACACTTATACACCCACGCACACATTTGCCAGATATAAGATTTAAGTCCCTGCCTAACTAGTGATTTGTACTACAGTGTTACACAGTTATCACACATGCTACAGAGCTTACTGGGCTGACAACTGGCCAAAGGTGTTGATAAGGGGAATGACATCAGCAGGACTGATAAAGTAGGGTACTGGGTGGGAAACCTATAAAAATACTTCTTCTTACAAACATACACACACACTTATACATCCATGCACACATTTGCCATATCTGAGATTTGAACCCCTGCCTAACTAGTGGTTTGTACTACAGTGTTACACAGTTATCGCACATGTTACTGAACTTACTGGTCTGACAACTGGCCAAAGTTGCTGATAAGGGGAATAACATCAGCAGGACTGATAAAGTAAAGCACTGGGTGGGAAACATATCAAAATACTTCTTTTTACAAACATACACACACACACACACACACACACACACACACACACACACACACACACACACACACACACACACACACACACACACATTTATACACCTACACACACATTTGCCAGATATGAGATTAGAACCTCTGTCTAGCTAGTGATTTGTAGTACAGTGTTATACAGTTGTCCCATGTGCTATAGAGCTTACTGGGCTGACAACTGGCCAAAAGTGCTAATAAGGGGAATGACATCAGGACTGATAAAGCGGGGCACTGGGAAGTGTTGAGCATGGGAATGGCCTAAAATTGTTTCACCTACAAACAAACACACTCCCTCACACACACACACACACACACACACACACACACACACACACACACACACACACACACACACACACACACACACACACAAAGTTGCCATTATTGAGATTAAAACTCCTATCTAATTATTTGTACTGTAGTGTTACACAGTTATTGCATGAGCTACAGAGCTTATAGGGGTGATAGGTGTCCAATGGTACTTCTAAGGTGAATGACAGCAGCAGAACTTGTGAAGTACTGCAATGTGAAATGTACTGAGTGGGAGCAGTCTCCTAATATGTAGACCTATGGACACACACACATACAGGCAGATGATGTGATATTATAGTTTAAGAATTCATTTTATGCTCAATTTCTGAGTGACTTGGTTGGCTACAATCACCTGCACTAGAAGCTGAAGTTAAGTGCAAACTTGCAGTACTGTGTTGTATTATTTTGTTAAGTGCAAACTTGCAGTTTTAAAAGTACTGTATTTTATTTTTTCTGTTACCTAATTGTTTCACTGAATAGTGTGATGTGTGTCTCTCTGCAGTTAGTTCCCCCACCAACCCTCTCTGTTCTTGTCTTGGTGTTAGTGTTGGTGGCTCTGGAATTGCCTGCCCCTCCTGTACGTTTGTATTTGAACACTCCTCCTGGGTCCATCTCATTTGCTCACTTAACCGAGTACAGTGAGATCATATTCTGAGTCTAGTGTTCACTCTACTTAATACAGAGAGAAGATTTGAGAAGGCCAATCCACTTAGGTTCTTCCTTCCTCTCTCCTTGCACTTTACTAACAAAGAAAAAAATGCACTTTATTCATCTGCTTTTACAGCATTTGTGTTTCCTCCTACTTTATTTTGTTTTTGCCGCTTCTTAAAAGTACTCAGTTTTATTTATTCTGCTGCATTTATTACTGCTTGGTAGTAACCTGATTAAATTGTAACTGTTATTCTAAGTCTTCTGGTTTAAGCACTTGGGCTTCTTACCAGTTGTTTTACATTAAGAAGGTTAGTGGTCTGCACTGTTGTGGCAGGACAGGTAGCTTACATCCTTCTAAGCTGGGAATTGGTGATTGAAGGCTCAGTGTCTGCTATTCTAAAAGTGTATTAGTTCTGGTTTAAGCACTTGGGCTTCAGGCCAGTTATTCTACATTAAGAAGGTTTGTGGTCTGCACTCTTGTGGGAGGAGAGGCTGGATTCTGCCCTTCTGAGCTGGGAATTTCTGGTCACAGGCATATAGTGCCTGCTTATTTGAACTGTTTCGTTCTGAAATTGGTGCACCTTGTTGCTGTAGCATAGACCAGATTCAGGCCTGCTGAATCTATCTTTGTATAACTTAAGCACTGATCCAGGACATCATTTTTTGGAGAAGGTTCCCACGCACCCTAGTGGCAGGAGTGTGCAGTTAGAACTTGTCCGACTGAAGACTACTGAAACAGGGCTCAGTGTTGAGATTTTTTCCTGGTTAATTGGGTAACTTGTTTAAATCAGTGTGTTCATTTTCTATTGTTTGATGTATGTATATATATATATATATATATATATATATATATATATATATATATATATATATATATAAATTGCACTTTATTCATCTGCTTTTACTGTATTTGTGTTTCTTCCTACTTTATTACTAGGGGCGTTGACTACAACTCTGATCTGAGATATATAACAATAAGTATCCTTTTCTGTGCATTTAAATTGTTTTTTTATTGTATCTGCTTTAATTTCTGAAAAAAAAAACCCAAAAAATAAAAAAAAATACTTGTTTCCTGCCTTTATAAGCCAGTATAGTCCAGTTTTTAGGTTAGTGCTGAATTCAGGGCTGTGTTACAAGTCTCTGTGTTTGCCCATACCTTACTTGGACAGAAGGAAGTTTCTCTGTTCACCTGTGAGAGAAGGAAGCTTTGAGCAGCCTATCTGTCCCTGGAGGAGTGGTATCAGCCCAGAAACTAGTAGTTTATTGTCCATTTTGGGCTAATTTCTAGCTCTTTCATTTCCTTGTTATAAAAAAAATGCATTTGCCCGGTTTTGCATGCTGGGCAGTGCCGGTTAGCTAGGGTATAACTATTCCTGGCTCCACAAAGTCTCCTCTTCAATTTTTCCCTTGGAACTAGGCAACCTTTCAACTTAAGCACTCAAAACATTCATTTATTAGCCCAACACTTGCTCAAAACTCATAGCAAGCACTTATAAACCCTAGCACTAGACCCCCCCTATAGTGTACAGAAGGACAAGGGTCTCTATTCGACCTTACCAACCAATCAGTAAAACAGTTCACTGTACCTATCCAGACATGTCCAAAGGGTAGTTTAGGTGTACTCTCCAGTCCAACTGGTGAATATGGGCATTTTGAGGCAATGTTACGACTACCTCATCTACACAGACAACCCTCTCCTCCTACCACCAAACACTAATTCATGAGAGAGATGCAATTATACAGCCAAACTGGAGGCTAAGCTCTCTCAATCCAAGACTAGATCAGACAGTCAAGAAGAGAAGGGAAATACTTGCATCACACCACCAGTCTCACATAGACCCATTAAACCAGCACAGGCAAAAAACACACATAAATACACGAAAACATACTCAGAGGCTATAAATAAAAATCTGCAAAAGCAACAGAGAACTCCAAAGCAGACATCCAAGCAACTTCCACCCCCAACACAAACCATGAAACACTTACTTCACAAAACCAGTGTGCCATGCAATCACAGCCCTTAGGCAAAATAACATACCCAACACACTAGTAATAGGTGACTCAATACTCAGGCACACTGACGTCCCACTCTCTAGGCTGAACAAGGAGAAGGTTACTGTTAACTGCCTGTCGGGTGCCAGGATCCACCACATAACACAAGCACTCAGGTCACTCCAGAACAAGTACAAATACGACTCTGTCATTGTCCATGCTGGTGTGAATGACCTGAGCCATACCTCCCTGGACTACATGAAAAGAAACATGGAAGAGCTCTCTGATCATGTAGCCCAGGCCGGTATGACCCTGACCCTGAGTAGCATTCTGCCCTCACCAAGAGTGATACCACATTATAAAGAAAAAAAGATCAATTTCAACAATTGGCAAAGTTTCTGGTGTCATTCAAAGGGGATCCAGTGTCTGTCCACCTGGGATGACATGCTCGACAAGCCACGCTGGTTTGCTAGAGAAGGCTTGCACCTGTCACCCTTAGGCTTTTGAATACTGACCAAGGCTCTTGCCACCCCATTGTGCCTTTTTGGGCAAGGCTCAAAAGACAAACCCACCACCGTAAATAGCACAAGTAACAAAAAACTGAGGGTAATGCTATTCAATGCCAGAAGTCTAAACCTCAAAATGCACACACTCGAGGCACTCCTCAATATGGAGAAAATCGATATATGTGCAGTAACAGAAACCTGGTTTAAGGATCCAGAGAGCATCCCAGCACTACCAGGCTGCAACTCATACCATACATTTCGGCCACAGAACCTGGACCAAAATACAAAAGGCGGGGGCTTATCCATATTCATCAAGGATACCCACACCTCCAGGTTAGTGGCACAGCATGATGCTTCAGAGATCATCCACTTGCAACTAACAATGGGCAAAACTGCAATTCAAATTGTAGCTTGCTACAGATCACCAACCATGTCCCAGGACCCCCATTCCACATTTCTGGAAACACTGGGAAACATAAAGGTCCTATCAAACACCCTGATATTGGGTTTCAATTATCCAAACATTAACTGGGAGAAGTACTCAAGTACTAACTCGCTTGCCCAACATTTCCTAGAATTTATAAACTCAAATGCCCTGAATCAACTGGTCAACAATCCCACAAGAGGTGACAACATATTGGACCTGGTCATCACCAGCATGGGCGACTGGTGTTCCACACCGGAGGTCAACCCCTCGCTGGTTAGATCTGACCATAAACAAATCACTTTGGATATCTACATTCTGCCCCCACCCTTAGTCATGGAAACCACCTAGAAAAACTTTTCAAAAGCAAACTTCACGTTACTCAAGACTAATGTGAAAAGTTTCAAAGCCCCCATGATAAAGGATAATGCTGTCCAAGCTGCAAAATCATTTACTAATGCATTCTACGGGCACCTACAAGAATGCATGGATCATGCTATCCCAAGCAAAACCAACACTCACTCCTCCAAGAAAAGGAAACCAGTCTGGTGGACCCCTGCCTTAAGCAAGCTATACAACAAAAGGAGGAAACTAGTACAGAAAAGAGGAAAATCCCAAGAAGGGAAGACATCCCTGATCAGTATCAGCAAGAAACTACGATCCCTCATAAAATCATCCAAGGATAGCTTTGAAAGAAAAATTGCCAAGGACTCCAAAGATAACCACAAGGCATTCTTTAGCTATGTCAAAAATCTAAGTGGCTATGCTCAGATCTGCTCGGAGTTAGTGCAGAATGGCACAAAATACACTGAACCAACTGATATCGCCAACAACCTGACAGACAGGTTCAGTGCAAACTTCACTCCCTCTCACCCCCAGAAGGACACATTACCATACCAGAAGAATGTAGAGCCCCTGAAATCACAGACACTCAGGTTACAACAGCCCTCTCTAAAGCCAAAAACACAGCATCAATGAGACTGGATGGTTTCCCAGGCTGCGTCCTATATGAGCTCAAAGATGATCCCTCACCTAAACACATTGTTCAAACTCAGCCTCTCCACAGGCTACGTACCCATAGAGTGGCGCACAGCAATGGTTACTCCACTCCACAATGGAGGAGCCACAATGGACCCCGGGAACTATCGCCCTATAAGCCTGACTAGCTTGGTCTGCAAGGCTATGGAGTGCATCATCATGGAACTCATTAACAGAGACATTGGGAACCTCGAAACACTGGACCCTACCCAGTTCGGCTTTGTTAAGGGCAGATCATGCCTCCTAAACCTGGTGAGCTTCTTTGAGACAGTTACCAAGGCTATAGACAAGGGAAAGGTGGTACACACAGCCTACCTAGACCTCACAAAGGCCTTTAACACCATTCCCCATTCTGGTATTATAGACAAGTTCACCAGCTTGAACATAAACCCCTATGTCACAACATGGGTTGCCAACTAGCTCACAGACAAAACCCACATGGTGAGAGTTGTGGGAGCTAGGTCCGATTCTAAACTGGTTACAAGTGGCGTTCCCCAAGGCTCAGTCCTAGGAACCCTCCAGTTCAGAATATACTTCTCAGAGGTACAGGCAAGCACAGGATGACTATGGCTGACCAAGTTCGCAGACGACTGCAAACTAGGGGCTATAATTGACTCTCCAGCTGACACAAAAGGGTCTCACTGAGACAGATACCTGGTGTCAAAATCATGGCCTCAAGCTAAATGCCAAAAAGTGCATAGTCATCCCCTTCAGAAAAAACAAAGTATCCACAAACTACCACATAGGTGGTAGTCCCCTAAATACAGAAGATGTAATAAGGGATCTGGGGACCCAAGTAGATAGTAATCTCTCCTTTGATAATCACATTGTCAAAGTGGTTAGAAAATCCTTCTATGTGGCCCACCTAATCACAAAAGTGTTCACATTCAGATTAAAAGAGGTCATTGTGCCCCTCTACTCATCACTCATCAGGCCCATCATAGAGTACAATGCCCCATTTGGGATGTACCTTACAAGACACCTGCAACAGCTGGAAAGACCACAAAAGTACCTCACCAAGAGGATCACTGGCCTCAAAAAGAAGTCCTATGCAGCTTGACTGAAGAAACTCCAGTTGTACTCATTTGCATACCGCCTACTCAGAGGTGATCTCTGCCTGACATACAAGGCCATGTCCAACCCAGAATTGATGGGCCTGCTCCACCTAAAGAAAACCATAACCTCTCATCCACACGCTCTAGGAATCTAAACCTCACCACAACAATAAATAGGATGTGCTGGAGGGATAGATTCCTGTCCCAGAGACTTCCCATAGTTTGGAACAAGATTCCAATCTACATTAGGCAGAGCTCCTCACTAACACTCTTCAAGAGAAACCTTGATGAGTGGATGGGAAACAGAAAGTTTTCCCTGGGGATTACTTCAGTGGCTCTGCTGGACAGAGAAACAAGGAACTAATCAAAGGGGGCAGCAAAAGCCAACACATTCTGGCTAGGCTTATAAATGCCTTTGGGCAGATAGCCTAGTACCTACCTATGAACCTTGTTGTGTCTTTCGGCTTATCCCGGTTAGGGGTCGCCACACCGGAACTCTGGTCCACTAATGTTTAGTAGTGGATTTTTACGTGCCGAGTTACCAACCCTGATGCACAACCTTCAACGAAGGCACGCCCATTCACATATGCCTCCACACAGAAGATGCTCTAGCTGAGAATCGAACGGGACAACGTCTTGCTGTGAGGCGACAATGCTACCGCAGCACCACTAGAACCTATAAACCTAACTTCAGTATGTTACACAATGGGGCTCTCCTTTTATGCTGGGATGTGCAACTGTTTACAACTGGTAGCCCACTGTCCACAGCAGGACATCACAGTATGCCATTCAGGGTATCTGTGTGTGTGACTCACTCTGTTTGTGTCCCCCTGTGTCTCTGTCTCTCCATCACTGTCTGTCTATTAGTTTTCCACATCTGTGTGTGTGAATGCTTGTCATATGTTGTTATCTGTTGCCCGTATATATATGTATGTGCGTGTGCATGTATTTCACACATCAGATGCAGATATATCACATATGGGTCACCTACAGCTAGCTGAGGGTAACCTGTCAGATGTGTGTGTGAGTGGGAACAATTAAGGTATACATAGCTGTATGCATGCATAGACATATATAAACAATACAGTCATATATTCTGATGTGGGTCCCAACATGTCCTGTGATTCTCTAAGTGTAGGAGCATGCCCAGTGTGACCTTCTATAGTTAGAGTGGGACTCCATTCCAGAGATAGGTGTATTCCAGTCCAGGATTTTGTGTGCTACAGTCATACCTCTCAGGAGTACAGAGGACTTTCATCGGGGTACTGGGTTTGTTTAGCAGACATTTTCTGACATAGCTGTAGTCTGACACTGCAATGTATTGTGTCACTACGTAGTGTCAGACATCCTCAGATCATCCCAGTGCTTTACCAGAGGAATACTAGTTGTATGATGCATAGACCAATATTATGAGGGCAGCTATGTAAATTCTTGCCCAACAAGGCCATTTGTGAGGTGTGGCTGCAGCCAGATGAGTAATGATGTGCTGCGTAAACAGTCCAGCAACCTGGTGATATACTGGCTGGTGATCTCCTGCTTATGTGGTATCTTTCTAACCTGAGATTTCATATCCTTGTGTAGGCATACCTCTCACTTGTACATTTTTTGGCAGGTTGTCCAGGTGTTTGACTAGAGGTTTCATCCTGTCTATGTAAACTTGTGTTTTTATGGCAAGTTAATTACATATAATTGAAGAGTGATGTTACAAAATAATAGCAGACATTACTGTTTCAGACTACATAACCTTACAATTCCCGCTACTGCAAACCCCTCACCCTACCAACTTTCTCAGTATGTAAGGGCGATATTTACAACATATGCCTATCATTGTGCCTTTGTTCCACTTTATTTCTGTCCTTGTCTACATAATTTGCTGTCAGAGGTTGGGAGTTATGGCTGTGGGTACAGAATGCATTCTACTGTTCAGTCATGTCAATTATATGTAAAAGCAAACATAAGAAAAAAGGATTATTGAGAATAACCACTGGCAACAGTACCAAAAAGCATTTATATTCACAAAAGCCTTGGCACCTCAGCTACACATTCTTCAAGATGTCCCTTATATGTGTAGTATATTCCACATAGCACTGTGACTTCCAGGTATGTCAGTGGCAGACTAGTGGGTGTCGCTGACATGCATAGCAGTTGGCGCTGCAGTTATCTGCACATGGCCCTGTCAATGACAGCACTGTACCTAGGGCACTACGAGATGACTGCCAGGAGAACATGCTGGCCAGATCCTGACAGTATTAATCACACTTACACATAGCTCATTGACCCCTGCATATTTTGGACAGGAAATATGTTTTCATGTGTATTGGTACAGCCCTGCCAATGTGTGCTATGCTGCTATTTCCCTGCAAACATACATGCTACTGCATTTGTGTGGGTATATGTAGGGGGCACACCTGTCAACTGTGCACATTTGCACAGATTGTGCTATTTGCTTTACATTTTGGTTCCATTTACCATACTATTGTGCCCTGTCTTGGGGACTAGAGACATGTCTGTAAAGAGCACAGATCAGATTGTAATGGCATACATTTGAGGGTCAGACTTCTTACCCTTCATAGCCTTACTGCAATTGCGGGTCCTGCTGTGTTATCACTGTGTGAGTCTGTAGGGGAGTAATTCAACATTACCACCATTTATGTGCCTTTACCAGACATTTCTCTGTGGTTTTCTACAGCTGACTTGCTGTGTGGGTGTGAGGGGTGGGTATGGGACCTCCACATTGACATCTATGCCTGTGACCTATGATCCCCCAGTTAGTTGTCCCCACACATATACTGCAGTGGGATTTTCCACCTTCGGTACTAATGCATAGTGTGTGGAGGCCAGTTTTAGCCAGACATTTACTGGTGTCCCATATAGCTGTCAGTTGTGTGCTGCTATCCCAGTAGGCCACCCCATTCCCTTGCATGCATGCAGCAGTACCATAGATATGCTAGCAAAACATACTAATCCATTCATTTATTGTTAAGAAGTCTGACTTACCTTGTTCTTGCGGCAGTTGTGAGAACGGTGTTTGAAGGCCGCCTATGTTGGATACACACAGTACACTGCCTATACATGGTAAGTTACAGGTAATTTGTGTGTGTGTCATCCATTTTACTGTGTGTGTGTGTGTGTGTGTGTGTGTGTGTGTGTGTGTGTGTGTGTGTGTGAGTCAGAGAGAGGTGTCAGTCCCTAGGGTCCCTACAGTGTCAGTGTGTGTGCTGTGCATTGCCTCTTTGCCAAGGCCTGAGCATACTGGGCACTCCTCTGTCTGCCTACAGGAGCAGGCTCAGGGGTCTCCTCCTCTGTGGCTGTGGGGACCTTGGCTATGGTGGTGGGCTGTGTGGCCCTTCCCCATGCTGTTCTTGTTGCAGCTGTTTCCACAGGATCATATTGTGTAGCATGGCACATACTATGAACATGTGTGCACATGTGGCTAGAGAGTACTGCAAGGCTCCACAGATATGTCAAGGCAGTGGAACCATGACTTAAGCGTCCCAAACACATGCTCTATAATGATCCTTGTTTGTGAGTGCACCTCATTAATTCGTTCTTGTGTGGGTGTGTATTTGCATTTCTGATGGGTGTCATCATCCACAGCACCAGTGCATAGTCAGCATCTCCCACCAGATGGCCATACGAGATACCCCCACTGTCAAATGCCTGATACAGCTGTGACGAAATGTAATGAACATAAATTTAAGTATAGGGTGATTGATATTGTATATCCTACATTAAGGGGTGGTGATATCAATAACCATTTAGAGACTAAGGAATATGAATGGATATTGAGACTTGCTGCTGATTCACCAGCAGGTCTGAACAGTATGGTTAGCCTTAAACCTATACTAGTTAAACTACAAAATACCAAATTGTGATGTAATTGTTCATGAATTATGTATGTTATATAGGATAGACTTTTATGCTTTAGAGTTTTGTAATATGTTTACATTCTGTGTTTTATACTTTGTATTTTATCTTGTTTTTGTGGTCACATGATTTCTTTTGGCTGCTGATCATGTGACTGATGACCTGTATTTAAAGTGTGAAATGTTTGATGCCATGTTTTAGTATTGAAGAAGGGTTCTGCCCGAAAGCTTTGCTTTATAAAGTGGTTTTCTCTACCAAGTTTTTGTGTTACAGCTGTGACGAATGCCAGATGTGGGAGTCGTGATAGCTTCCAGGGCTGCCAGCACACACATTCATGATAATACCCTGGGCATTGCACATGACCTGGCAGTTGATGGAGGGGAATCCCTTGCGGTTTATGTAGACCCTACCCTTTTCACTGGGTGGTGCTTTGATGTGGATGTGCGTGCAGTCTATGGCACCCAGTACCTCCAGGTATTCTGCTACATGGTGGAACAGATGCATATGGCTGGTCCTCTCCTCATGGGTGTTGAGGAAGTAAATGTGCTCACCGGGATGTGGTAGCATGGCATCCAGGAACAGGTGGAGCACCCTGGATGCAGATGCCTGTTACACTGCCATGATGTCCCCAGTAGGTCTTTGGAAAGTACCTGCAGCTAGAATTCTTAAGACTACACATACCTTGGTATCCACTGAGATGGGTTCCCCTCTGTTGGCTCTAAGTCTGAGTTGAGGCCGGCACAGCTAAGTGATTTGTTGAAGTATGCCACTGTCCACCATCTAGTGCTCTACTATCTCCAGATCATGTAGCCCCTGGTTAGTTACCCTGGGTCTGAACACTCTTCTCCTCCTTCTCGGTCTGTGGCAGTTGTCAGCATTATCCTCTTCTCCACCCTCAGCCTTTAGTACATACTGATGTATCAAAGCAATGGCAGCCCCTAACATTTTTCCAGTTAAAATTCTCCCACATGTGCACAGCAATGGTGCAGAGTTTGTGGGAAAAAACAGATGGTAAGATGTTTCCATAGTTTACATTATTATGCTGCAGAAGCTGCCTGTATGACTGGCTGACTATGATGCATTCCACCTGCTGGCTATGTAATTTGTTCTTGATTTCTTTTATTCTGCTATTTTCCTTTTTTTCCCTTCCCATTTCCTCCCCTTTTAAGCCCCGAGTTGTGCCTCGCAACCCGGTTCCCAAATGTAAATAGTCCTGCTATTTCTGGGTTTGTTTTTTGTTTTAGACCCGGTGCGCACTGCTAATGTAAACTTGAAAAAATGGCCCTCCCTGCAAGCAAACACCCTATTCATTTCAGTAAATACAGCCTCAGACTTGCTTAGCTAAGCTTATCTGTGTGCCATAGGGCTCCAATGTGCTTATAAGATGCCTGATACACCCCTTTTCATGTCTGTTGCTCCTCCTAGTTATATGATCATGCTATAGCACCTACACAATTAGGTGCAGTTTGGCACTTAGAAGATTTTTGTGATTCAGCAAATTTTCCCTCATTTGCATACCTCACTGCCTTAGTCCATAGTTACTGCACTAACACAGAGCCTTTCCCCTTGACAACCACTGTTCCCTGATGTTGTTTTGATTCTGCATGCCATAGACTATAATGGCAAAATTCATATTTCCCTTAAAATTGAGTTTTCACATTTTTTTCTTTATTTTCGGCACAATCCCATTTGCATGCCTCTGAACCTATACTTAAACGGCCGAGATCAGCCAAAAAAAAAAATAAACTTTGTTTTTTATAAAAAAGAAGCAGATTTCCATGTCAATGGCCATATATTTGACCATTGGCATGTCTAAAGACTATAATACATGCTTTTTTTTGAGCTGTCATGCCTCCGTTTTGTTATTTGCGAAATGTATTCGGTTAGTAACTGAATACATTTCTGCAACTAACACTGTTTTTGCACAGATAACTGCCTGCTTGCTGAATCACTAACTCACCTCATTTGCATGGTTTTCACCAGCAAATGAGATAATTAGCATTCTGCACTTGTTTCTGTGCAAGAACAGTGTAGACAGGCTCGTGCACATCAAAGCACTAGTTTACTGGATCACTCGGTGGCCATACTCTGTGCAGGAGTGGCTACACTGTTCCTGCAGGAAAAAATTACTTTATTGAATCCCGGGGTTCATCTTTCAGATGAGATGTCAAACTGAGGCTCCATATGCATGAGTTGATGGTAGCTCAGGTGGATGTAGAAGATCCCACGGCACCAATCAAAAGACTAGAGTAAGTCCCCAATGCCCTGGTCAAATTTCCCCTAGTAGTATCAATACCACCTTGGGTATCCTCTGAAAAGATGCTGTTAGCCTAATGGGACTAACCTGGTCAACAAAGGATAAATAAATAAAAATAAATAAATAAGCTGTCACCAGCCATACTCCTCAACTTTTTAACGATGACCTCTTTATTAAATTGGGTTTCCAAAGTAAATGAAAGTATTGTACCCATGTCAAACTTGTTGCCACTATTATCAATGGTCTTTCTTCCATTTGTTAATCATTTTTCTGTAATAGATTTGTATCTTCTTATCCTTCCCTATATAAATTTATTCTGCTGTCTCATCAACCAGACCCACTGGATATTCTCTTTCCATAAATCTTGGTTTCAAACTCATCATTTCATTATGAAAATTGCTATCAAAAGTCCTCAACCTACTGGCCCTTATCATATGCCTTTTGATGTTAGCTCTTTGAAAATGCAAATGCATGCCATTATATTGCAAGTGTCAACTACTTGTTACTTCTTTTCTTGCTATGATGGTAAAAAGTCTTTCTATTGTGTTTGTTTTTCAGGGTAGAGCACTGATCTCCACAGATCATTATTAATTTAATATCTAAAACATACCAGTGTTATCCCATCTTATTAACCAATAACAAGAAGAGAAACTTGGTTAAACACAGATTTCTGTACCTGTACGACCCACTTCCCTGTCTGTAGTTACATTACAGTGCTCTTTGGGCTGTGAAGCTGATTAATACATGGCGCTGCCCAAGCATAAACAAAACTGGACTTGAAGATAAGGCCAGTTAGAAAATATTCAATATTCATAGAATTGGTACTTCTGATAGCTTTAAACATTACAGCTACTTTAATTGATTTTAAGCCATGTGAGAAGTTTGGGAGACCTATTCCTATTTAATGAGTGAAATAGCTTCTTTTCCATTTTAATACCCGAAGAAGCAATTACCGTGAAAGGCTGTACTGTTTTATTGTTTTATTGTGTTTTCTTTTTAATAAAGTGACCATTCTTGCTATTCTTTAACTGATTGTGCTTATTCTGTGGGTTTTACTGAGTGTTCCGGCTTAGAATCACTCCACAGGAACTGCCTTGTGTCTGACAATGACGATGATGTTAGCATATGTATAGTGTGCTTGAACTTTATCAGATAGTCAAATCTCATATGGTTGAGATCATAAGTTCAAATTTGCAGAAGTTCGAGCATTTCAACGGAAATCTCCGTAAGGGGAGGTTTCCATTTTGTTCAATGTGGTGCGATCTCGGAATTGCTATATTTAAGTAGTGGGGGGGTGCAGGGGGGCTTGCTCCCCCTGCTTACAACAGTTTATTTTGTTTTCTTTTCTTTTTTGTTTTTTAACCATAGTCGACGTTTTTTAACTTTGAACAGGATGGTTCAAACATTCCGTGTTCAAAGTTATTAAACTTCGACTATGTGATATAGAACCGAGGAACACAGCACTATGTTGCCAGGTATATAGGTACCACACTCTGTGTTGTAATGCCATAGAAGGGTAGATAGGGTACAGGTACAAATAGTACTATGCATGTATGGTATAGATTAAACAGCCAAACATGGGATGGTGTTAGGGGTATGGTACAAAGAACACATGTACTGATGCACAGCATTCCCACACATGCACACACACACACTGTGACAGCAGGTGACATGGGATAGTGTTGGGGACGTGGTAAAAAGAAAAAAGTACTGATGCACAGCATCCCCACATGAACACACACTGTGACAGCAAGTTACATGGGATGGTGTTGGAGGCATGGTATAAAGAACACATTTACTGATGCACAGCACCCCACATGCACACACACACTGTGACAGCAGGTGACAGGGGATAGTGTTGGGGCATGGTACAATGAACACATTTACTGATGCACAGCACCCCACACACACACACACACACTGTGACAGCAGGTAACATGGGATAGTGCTGGGGGCATGGTAAAAAGAACACATGTACTGATGCACAGCATACCCACATGCACACACACTGTGACAGCAAGTGCATCTTGTACGTAATATATAGTGTTGTGCAGTGTAGGCACAAGGCCCCAAGGAAGAGATCTGTGGAAATGGCCTGTGCCACTTTGGTGGGTCATGTATTGCACAGTCTGTGCTCACTTTGGACATAGAAGTGGTGAACCATAGTGCTGATGCAAGAAATATCAGCGCCTAATTACTGACCATAGCTGTGTGGTCACATTTACAGGATGAGATGTTGCCAAAGGAGCTCAAGCATCTGGAGAAGTTCTGCTAGGGGGAGAAGATGGACATCTTGCTGCAGGCCTCTTTTTTTAATTTCTCCAAGTCTTTTGGATTTCCAATACCATGACAGGAATGAACCCAATTATTAAGTCAAAGTATGATTAAAGTTCATGAAATTAGCATTGTTTCAGTCTTTGATGTTAGCCAGAAGTACTCTATGCAGCACCAGCAATGTGCCTAATAATGACTCCTTCTGCAATTCATATGGAGTTACATGTATCAATAACATATCTAAGTATATCTAATTATAGTTGTAAATTCTTTTTTACAAGACCCATTACTCCTACTACTATCGGAACTGTCTAGGTATTCTTCCACATTGCCCTCATTTCTGCCACAAATCCTGGTATTTTATGACCTTATGTACATAAGACACCATAGTCAATGGGTGTAGCAATTTCAATGATTAAAGCTACTTTTGTCTTCTTTTCATGGACTCCCATATCTGGTATTTTTTGAACTGTTGGTAATACGTTGTTTCCACTGTTTTTCAGCTACTTCATATTATAATGTTTGCACAATCCACAATGCAAGTCTTGTCACATTATTATGCCTTTCAGTATGCAGTTCTTCTGCTATTAGTATATCACAACCAGCACTGACAGGTGATACATTCGGTGAAACTCCTGAAGTACCAACATAGATCCTACCCACTAGCCCTTCGTATTTTTTGTCCACTTATCCTGTCCTCTACTTTACCTGTTTCTTCCTGTCCTTTCCCAATTTTCTGACTATATCAACTTACCCGGCATTATGGACAGACAGTTTCCCAGAGTAGCCAGCCTGGTCAGCATGGGCATCCTGAGGCAATGTAGCAATTGGCTCATGTACACTGACAACTCACTTCTAGTCCCCACAAATTCATTATGTGAGAGATGCATCTAAATCAAGAACCTAGAATTCAAGCTCTCTAGCTCACCAGTTAGTCCATCCAGTACTATGCAGGTTGCCAGCATGTACACCTCACCTCCTGCACCTACCAAACCAACAACATATAAATGTACATATGTGGCAGCCCTTACAAGTAGCTTACCTAAACATCAGAGACCTCCCAAACACAAACACAAGCATGAGTCACATAATACATCCTCTGCAGAACATAGTAAACATAATATGTCACACGCCAGTGTCTCACTAGCCAAGCCCCTAACACATAACACAAAAGGCAAATATCTTAGTCATAGGTGACTCAGTTGTGAGAAACACAAATGTCCCTCTCATCAGGCTGGGTAAGGAAAAAGTCACAGTCATATGTCTGTCAGGTGCCAGGATCCACCACGTCACACATGCACTCAAGTCTGTCAACAACAGGCACTGTTATGACTCCATCATAGTCCATGTTGATGTGAACAACTTGAGATGTACCTCACTGGACTATATGAAGAGAGACATGACTGATCTCCCTGATTATGTGTCTCAGGCAGGTATGTCCCTAGCCTTAAGCATTATTTTCCTTAGTCTAGAATGATAGCTCAGTACAAACAATAACTGATTGACTTCAGCAATTGGCTTAGTTTCTGGTGTCATTCAAAGGGGATTCGGTATCTCCCAGCCTGGGATGACATGGTCAACACCCCTGGGATTTCGGTTACTGGCTAAGGCTCTTACCACCCTCATAATGCCTTTTTAGGCAATGTCACAAGGACAAAATTCTCAACGTAAAAATAACCTCAGGGTTATGCTGCTAAAAGATAGGAGTGTAAACAGAAACTGCACTCACTGGAAGCAGTTCTTACCTTGGAAGATGCTGACATTTATGCAGTCACTGAGACCTGGTTTAAGGCTACAGACAGCCCCCCAGCTATACCAGGTTACAGTTCCTTAAACACTTTTAGACCACAAACTGAAGGCATGAGAACTAAAGGTGGTGGTGTATCATATTCATTAAAAATAAATACACCTCTAGATTGGTTAAACAGCATGATTCCATTGAATTACTTCAGGCACAATTGACTGTAGGTAAGACCCCTCTTCAGGTCATTGCCAACTATAGGACCCCCTCCATGAATAAAGACATCCACTCAGCTTAGTTGGATCCATACCTCTCAAATGTACAGATTTTTCCAGAATGTCCCAATTTGTGCCTCATATTTTTGGTCTATTTTTCATAAAATTGTAGTTTTTTGGCAAATTAGTGGCGAATCATTAAAGACTGAGGGCCGGATTCACGAAACCTCCGTGTAAGACTTAATATGTCTTACTCGGAGGCTGCAGTTGAACGGTATGACGTCAGCATGCCATGAATATTCATGAGGGCATGCTGACTCATCCGTAACTCTTACACGGACTGAGTAGGCAAGCAGGGGGCGTGTCCGACTGCCAAGCAGTCTAAAAGTCCACGCCCCTACAAGGTTTTAAAAAGCATAATGTCAACAGACAAGAGCGAGTTCGCTCAAATGTACTTGCACCCAACACCACACTCCTTGACACTGTAAACCCTCATCACAGTTATAAAACGCAAAATATTAATTTTATTTCTTTTAAATCCATGATATAGCTGCCCGTATTTGCACTTGTTTGTGCGGGTGTGCCCATTACTTAACCACAGTTAGCAATTGTGACATTGAAGAGCATATAAGAACTACTTATGCAAATGAATCCAAATAGCAATAGTGCAATGGTAGAGCGTATGCACAAAGAGAAGGCATTCACAGTTTGAATCCCACCACTCCCCTTCTTATTTATGTTTTAAATCAGAATTTAAAATAATACCAGACAAATATGATTAAAATTTCATTAAAAGCAGTGACATGACCAATGTATCAGCGAACAAAATATATATTTAGAAAAGACCCAGATATATAATAGCCTGCCGTTAAGCAACGTTTTACACAACTAAACACAGGTGCTCATAGTTTAATAGTGCTATACCCATCTAAACAGAGGTGCCCATAGTTTAATAGCACTTCACCCAGCTAAACAGAGTTGCCCATAATGTAATAGTGCTTTACCCAGCGCAATAGAGTTGCCCAACGTTTAAAAAATGCTTTACCCAGTGCAATGTGTTTGCACGGACATGCGCGCTGCACCAACCAGGGCACCGTAGGGCACAGGGGAGCAACGTAGAGCTAAGTTGCTTAAATGCAGCCACACCCCCTAGCCTGTCTAGACAGTATTAAAATAAAAAAATGACAAGGTTTGACCCCAGGACCCTTTGCATCATAATCAAAGTACAGAACCACTAAGCCATGACAACATAGGGGAAACAGCCACTATTAACATACATAAACATAGGAATGGTAGTTTAACTATTACTAAGTAGGTCTGCAGTCAGCCGAGAATTTTACAAAATGGCCAATCACAAAAAAGTGTGGGAAATGCGGCATATTTAAGCCCCACAGGTGGGAATACACGCCATAACTGATTGTAGCTCACATCTGTGGTCAGAATGTCTGGTGTTGGAGAGGGAGTGCACTTCCGAGCGCAGAGATGGGGCACCAAGGAGTCCAAATACATGGTTTGGCTCCTAGTCCACCATCACGAGGCAAGACTCCTGCAGGGCCAGTTCCAAGGGACGGAGTACAAGGCAGAGGCTTGGAACCGGTTAGCTCGTGACCTCACCAGTGCCACAGGCATTCCCTGGGCTGGTGAGCAGGTCCGTCATCACCATGCGAACCTGAAGAGATGAAAGGAGGACCGCCTGAACCAGTGGATACAGGAGGCCCGTGGGATGCGGGATGCCCCACAACTGAGTATGTAGCCATGGAATGCAGTATGTAAGGATTTAAAATGGAGTATGTATAACGGATAGGAATGTCTCAATATCCCTTCATTTACTTTACAGCTGCAGGTGACCGTGTTACGAATCAGCAAGCCTATGCTGATAGGCTGCTAAGGCTGCACCGCCAGGCAGGTTAGTGATTATTCTGCATGTATTGCTATATAAAATATGGGAGAGAGCATGAAAGAAAGTGTTGTAGTCCAATAATACAGCCATAAAATGGACTGAATAAGTCCTCTGCATGTACTGTCAGATAAAAATGTTAGAGAGGCAGAAAAAGAGTGTAGTAACCCATTAAGAAAGGTAACAAATGTCTGGAATAATATCTCTGCAGGCACTGTCATATAAAATAATATGTGAGTGAGCCTGAAAAAAGAGTGTGCTAACCTATTAATAAAGGTATAATATGTCGTGAACATGTCTGCCATATATACCGTTAAAACAAATAAAGGAGCGAGCCTGTGAAAAAGTGTGCAATGTCATTAATAAAGGTCTAAAACCCAGAGTGTGTCTGTTTCACTTAGTTTGAAATGTTGTTGTACCCTTGCATTATACAAATAGTAATGTGTTAGAAAGTGCTGGCAACCCACAGTTCTGCAGTCCCATCTAAAGTGGGTGATGGAAGTGCTAGTAGCTGTGAAGTAAATATACAGTCCTCAACAGTCAGTTACTGGCTGGCATGCATAAGTAAATCTGGCACACGAGTAGCATGCGAATATGTTCCCCAGAAATGTAAGTGTGCTTCAATAAATGCAGGGTTCTGTACAATTAGAAGTGAAAATGTCATGTGAAAACATCCAGATATGTAGATAAAGAAATATAAATGCAACCATGAAATAAGTAGCAGTAACATCTGCATCCTGGACAGTTAGTATGTGAGATACAGGTCAAGTATAGATTGAACTAGCCAAACCCACTACACAACCTAATGCATGGTGGCAAGTGTAATAATACATGTAGGGAATATACACCTGCAGTCACTAGGAATGTAGTGCAGAGTAAAAGTGTTTATAAGATGCTAATGGAGGTTTTTCTACACCCTACTGTTTGTGCATAAACCATGCAATTCCACACCTCAGTGGGTATGTGTAATCTTAAATATTTGTCGGGATATATGTCCTATTGTTCCATAAATATTTGCACTCATGTTGATGCATGTGCCCTGTTAAAACACCACGTTCATGGTGGCCTGTTGCTACCAATCATCCCTGCATGTGGTTGGAATAACCACTGTTGTTCAATATATGTATGTGTTATGTTTGCTGTTCAACTGTTGGAACTGTGATGTGTTGGGTTAATGGGAATATTACTGCATGCTGTTACAACTAATCTGGAATGCTGATGTTTATGTTGTAATGAAACACACCGAATCACAGAATGCATGGGAAGGCCGGTCCCAGCGGACCCACCTGTCTCTCCTCAGTTGGCGAGTGCACCTGGCACCAGTGGCTCTGGTGCCCAGCCCGGACTCCCCTCCTACACTGGTCCTGTGCCACCTTCGGGTGGAAGCACTGCAGGGGATGGGGATCACCCCCCCATACAAGCGTGGGCGGAGAAGGGCCACCCGTCACCCTACAAAGGGTCCGGGCTGTGGTGCGTAGGGAGATCCAGCGTTCAGTCGCTGATCCCCTACTCCAGCTTGAGGTGAGAGTGGCGCATCTCACGGGTGAGCCTGCCCATCCTACTCAGCCCCCAGCACAGCCACCCCAGGGGCTGTGAAGGTGCAATGGTGACTGCCCATGGGTGGGGATCTCAGTTCCACTGTTACCATCTGTGGGCTCATGGGCTTGTGATTTCCAAACAACCTTACCCGTCAATTGTGTTCACCCACCCCATGTATCAGATTCCGCCCCTGTATGCGTCTTGTTTGTCTTGTCTGTTTACCTCCCCAACCTACCTCCCCAAATATACCCATTTCCCCTACCTCACTTACCACTCTCACCTGAAAAAAAAAAAAAAAAAAAAAAAAAGGGCAATCTGTATCCGAAAAAAAATTACGCCCCATACATAGCTTCCCATTTTGCACACATGTCCATAGGACATGTACACTGATAATTCTAATTGGCAGTGCAACAAACTATGTTGTCCTCACCCCTCTCTCAGGGGTGGAAGGTCTCAAAACTCACTCCAAATATTCAACATATGCACAGCTGTTGCTGTTAAAGAAATTGGCACCTATGGGCCTTCCCTACACCATTCCTGCACATCCCGAGCTTGTTTTCCTACTGTCTGTCCTTCTCTGTGCCCCCTTTTTTCACCACTTTCCTATCTCTCCATTTTCTTTTCTTTAAAAGAAATTAGCACGGGGGTTAGCAGGAGTAAGCACTTTAAAGCAGTAGTTAGCGGGGGTGCACAAGTGTGAGCTTGTGTGCACTTAGCTAAGCATTGCTAAGCATCATACAAACCCACGCCAACCCACTTACAACTGCTTAAAAGGGCCTTAGTCAATCTGTATGACAAGGCCCTTGTATTGCTCAGTAGCAAAATAAAAATACCCTTGTCAGTCTCGAACCCGGGACCTTGGATTCACCAGTCTGCATGAAGTACCACTAAACCACAGCAGATATGCAATAATTTGGTGCTGAAAGCAATTCATCATGCATTACCATGAGTGAATGTAAAGGGAAAATAGGAATCTTGTTCTGTGGGCCTTAACCAGCAGGTGTCGTTGAATTGCATGACATGACTGTGAAAAGAGAATCAGCCATGCTAGTAGGGAATAAGGTTATGGTAGCAGCTTACAAACCCCACACAGTATCAGAGCAGGATACACACTGGCATATTAGCATAGGCCACAGGCCAGACCTCCCATCAGTGACTGCTCTACAGTGATGACCCTGATTTGTAAATAAATGTTAGCTGTGCCCCTCTGACTCCCTGTGAAATGTACTAACAGTAGGCAGAAAGGAGTTGAATCTCACTTAATAACAAATGTCAATAAGTGAGAGTAGACACCGCTTGCACGTCAGAAAAGGTGTAGTAATAGAAATGCTCTGAATCACCCAAAGTCTGAACTGCAAAATGTCTGAACTATATGACAGGTGTATCCCAGTTATATGTACCTTTCCCTGAGGCAGTTCAAATATATACTTGAGAGTATCTGAGACCTGGAAGAGTTAGAAACACACAGGCATATCAGCTTGTCTGCTGTTACATACTCTGCAAATAGCTGTAGAATGAATCCCACAAGCATGCCCTTATGTAGAAGTACAACACAGAAATAGCAAAGGATGTAGCCATGTACTGCTAGCAACCACCTGTGACAATGCCATTGTTCAGGTGCTGAAAAGACTTCTGTGGTGCACAGTCAAAGAATACTAGGCTGACCTCTGTCTACCATCTGGATATGTCCACAGGTGGGAGCTACTCAGAC